>NC_088212.1:2707362-2814862 GCF_036934945.1 Oncorhynchus masou masou | reverse complement strand
TGGTAATGGAACGGCGTAGCGGTAATGGTAATGGAACGGGCGCGGTAATGGTAATGGAACGGCGCGGTAATGGTAATGGAACGGCGCTGTAATGGTAATGGAACGGCGCGGTAATGGTAATGGAACGGCGCGGTAATGGAACGGCGCGGTAATGGTAATGGAACGGCGCGGTAATGGAACGGCGCGGTAATTGGAATGGAACGGCGCGGTAATGGAACGGCGCTGTAATGGTAATGGAACGGCGCGGTAATGGTAATGGAACGGCGCTGTAATGGTAATGGAACGGCGCGGTAATGGAACGGCGCTGTAATGGTAATGGAACGGCACCGTAATGGAACGGCTGTCACTAACGGCACCGTAATGGAACGGCATGGTAATGGAACGGCTGTCACTAACGGCATGGTAATGGAACAGCTGTCACTAACGGCATGGTAATGGAACGGCGCTGTAATGGTAATGGAACGGCGCGGTAATGGTAATGGAACGGCGCGGTAATGGTACGGCGCGGTAATGGTAATGGAACGGCGCGGTAATGGTAATGGAACGGCGCGGTAATGGTAATGGAACGGCGCGGTAATGGTAATGGAACGGCGCGGTAATGGTACGGCACGGTAATGGTAATGGAACGGCGCGGTAATGGTAATGGAACGGCGCGGTAATGGTAATGGAACGGCGCGGTAATGGTAATGGAACGGGCGCGGTAATGGTAATGGAACGGCGCGGTAATGGTACGGCACGGTAATGGTAATGGAACGGCGCGGTAATGGTAATGGAACGGCGCGGTAATGGTAATGGAACGGCGCTGTAATGGTAATGGAACGGCGCGGTAATGGTAATGGAACGGCGCGGTAATGGTACGGCGCGGTAATGGAACGGCGCGGTAATGGAACGGCGCGGTAATGGAACGGCGCGGTAATGGTAATGGAACGGCGCGGTAAACTGATAGAGACATACCCCAAGCGACTTACAGCTGTAATCGCAGCAAAAGGTGGCGCTACAAAGTATTAACTTAAGGGTGCTGAATAATTTTGCACGCCCAATTTTTCCGTTTTTGATTTGTTAAAAAAGTTTGAAATAGCCAATAAATGTCGTTCCACTTCATGATTGTGTCCCACTTGTTGTTGATTCTTCACAAAAAAATACAGTTTTATATCTTTATGTTTGAAGCCTGAAATGTGGCAAAAGGTCGCAAAGTTCAAGGGGGCCGAATACTTTCGCAAGGCACTGTACAGGGGGTACTGGTACAGAGTCAATGTGGAGGCTATATACAGGGGGTACCAGTACAGAGTCAATGTGGAGGCTATATACAGGGGGTACTGGTACAGAGTCAATGTGGAGGCTATATACAGGGGGTACTGGTACAGAGGAGTCAATGTGGAGGTTATATACAGGGGGTACTGGTACAGAGTCAATGTGGAGGCTATATACAGGGGGTACCAGTAGAGTCAATGTGGAGGCTATATACAGGGGGTACTGGTACAGAGTCAATGTGGAGGCTATATACAGGGGGTACTGGTACAGAGGAGTCAATGTGGAGGTTATATACAGGGGGTACTGGTACAGAGTCAATGTGGAGGCTATATACAGGGGGTACCAGTAGAGTCAATGTGGAGCCTATATACAGGGGGTACCGGTACAGAGTCAATGTGGAGGATATATACAGGGGGTACCGGTACAGAGTCAATGTGGAGGCTATATACAGGGGGTACCAGTACAGAGTCAATGTGGAGGTTAAATACAGGGGGTGCCGGTACAGAGTCAATGTGGAGGCTATGTACAGGGTGTTACAGAACAGAGTCAAGGTGGAGGCTATATACAGGGGTTACTGGTACAGAGTCAATGTGGAGGCAATATACAGGGGGTACCGGTACAGAGTCAATGTGGAGGCTATATACAGGGGGTACTGGTACAGAGTCAATGTGCGGGGGCACCGGTTCGTTGAAGTAATTGAGGTAACACGTGCATGCAGATAGTTATTAAAGTGACTATGCACAGATAATAACAGAGTAGCAGCAGTGTAAAAATGGGGGGTGGGGGCGTGCAAATGGTCCAGGTAGCCATTTGATTAGCTGTTCAGGAGTCTTTTGGACCTCGACTTGGAGCTCCGGTACCGCCTGCCGTACGGTAGCAGAGAGAACAGTCTGTGACAAGGGTGGCTGGAGTCTTTGACCATTTTTTGGGCCTTCCTCTGACACCGCCTGGTATAGAGGTCCTGGATGGCAGGAAGCTTGGCCCCAGTGATATACTGGGCCATACGCACTACCCTCTGTAGTGCCTTGCGGTCGGATGCCGATCAGTTGCCATACCAGGCGGCGATGCAACCGGTCAGGATGCTCTCGATGGTGCAGCTGTATAACTTTTTGAGGATTTGAGGACTCATACCAAGTCTTTTCAATCTCCTGAGGGGGAATAGGTGTTGTCGTGCCCTCTTCAAGACTGTCTTGGAGTGTTTGTACCATGATAGTTTATTGGTGATGTGGACACCAAGGAACTTGGGACAGCTTGAAAATGTCAGTGAAGACACTTGCCAGTTGGTAAGCGCATGCTCAGATTACACATCCTGGAAATCCATCTGGCCCTGCAGCCTTGTGAATGTTGACCTGTTTAAAGGTCTTACTCACATCGGCTATGGAGAGCATGATCACACAGTCATCCGGAACAGCTGATGCGCTCATGCATGCTTCAGTGTTGCTTGCCTCAAAGCGATGTGATAACTTGGCCTGGTATCATTAGTAAAATGTTTGGTATTTGATAACACTATTGTAAATGTAGTGACTGTTCCAGTATACAGTCTTAAAGAAAAGGAACATCCAATCCACACCAGGGGTTCAACCAGTCCATACTACTGTTCGGTAGAAGCAGGCCAAATGTTATGTGCTGGCATGCATCTACAGAAGTGGTTTGTAGGCCTAAATACAGCAGAGTGGTTTGTAGGCCTAACTACTGCAGAGTGGTTTGTAGGCCTAAATACAGCAGAGCGGTTTGTAGGCCTAACTATAGCAGAGCGGTTTGTAGGCCTAACTACAGCAGAGTGGTTTGTAGGCCTAACTACAGCAGAGTGGTTTGTAGGCCTAACTACAGCAGAGTGGTTTGTAGGTCTAACTACTGCAGAGTGGTTGGTAGACAGCCTAGAGAAAACATGCTGTATTGGTAATGAGTGTGCCTGCATGTGTCTTTACCCTTAGTAAGCTGTCTCTGTGGCCGTCGTTGTTGAAGAGGAAGGTGGTGAATACCGGAACATGGACGCTGTCAGACAGCACGGTCAGGTAGGTCTCTGAGAACTGGAAGGCCGGACCATGCTGCTGCTGTAGCTGCCACACACACTCCAGGAAGAGCAGGAACACTGGAGACTGGCTCTGAGAGGACGGACAGAGGGACACGGTTGTCACCTATACACCACAGTTGTTGTTGTTTTTTAAACATACCGCTGGTCTCAAATCCTTGATACCCCTACAGTCCTTGATTCTTAAATTCCTCTCCTTCTCAAAGCTCATTGGAGGAGGATGTCAAGGGGAGGGACTTGAGCCTTTCCTCCAATAAGCTCTGAGAGGGAGGCGGAAGAATCAAGGTTGATGGCTAGTTTAATTGTCAGACAACAGAATAAACAAAAACAGGACACCCGGATCCTACCTCCACCTTGTCCTTGAGGTGTAGATGGTTGGAGCGATCCAGGAAAGCATGTCCTCCTGCTACCCACTCCTTCTGCACCAGACTCTGGAAGCCCAGAAGAGTTCTGTAGTAGGGGTCCAACATCAACTGGACCAGGCTGGAGACCACACAGCACAGGTCTGAACCACCCTCCTCTGGAAAAATACAACACAATCTAACACCCAGTACAGGTCCTGACCAGCCTCCTCTGATATTATACAATATAGAGGTAGGACCCAGTACAGGTCCTAACCAGCCTCCTCTGATATTATACAATATAGAGGTAGGACCCAGTACAGGTCCTAACCAGCCTCCTCTGATATTATACAATATAGAGGTAGGACCCAGTACAGGTCCTAACCAGCCTCCTCTGATATTATACAATATAGAGGTAGGACCCAGTACAGGTCCTAACCAGCCTCCTCTGATATGATACAATATAGAGGTAGGACCCAGTACAGGTCCTAACCAGCCTCCTCTGATATGATACAATATAGAGGTAGGACCCAGTACAGGTCCTGACCAGCCTCTGCTGCAACACAAACACATATTTAACGGTAGACTCAGCGACATGACGTAGACACAGCATAGTGGGTCAATTTCTTCAACGACTAAGAGCATTGAAGCGCGAGGGTCAACTTCTCTGTTGTTTTGGTACCACACTGTAAACAGCAGATACTGTGTGTGACTGAGGGCAATGTCTTGCATCTCGCTTATCTCAATATCACCGGAGCTGCTCGTGGCAATGTCATTTAGCGGAGTCTACCTTCAATTAATTTCATTGTTTTTATAGAACCAGGAGGATAGTCAACTCAGAAACATCCTCTCCTGAGTATCATTGTGGGACAAATGTTAAGAAAATAAAAAATATGCCAAACAACATGTCAGGACACAGGATCTGTTTGGCCAAAACCCCTTGTCAAATAAAATACAACCTTCCTCAAATGGTCCTTACCCATAATGAGAACATTGGTGTTTTCCTTTTCCAGGCTCTCAACTACCTCCACGGCCTTCTGGAGACACTGTCTGCAACACACAAGACATTGTCTCTCCGCGTGAGACATGATCCTAAACAAATACATTGGTACCACTGGTCAAATACTCAGTGGCCATTTGATTAGGCACACCCATCTAGTATTGAGTCAGCCTCCCCCGTCTCCAGAACAGCCTGAATTCTTCAGGAGGATTCTACAAGGTATGGAATTCAAAAACATTTCTCGATTGGTATCTAGGGACCTAACTTTAGCAAGGAAAACATTCCCCACATGGGTACACCACCGCCACCAGCCGGTACCAGTGACACCAGGCAGGATGGGTCCACGCCAAATCTGGACTCTGCCATCAGAATGACGCAACAGGTACCGGGATTCGTCGGACCAGGCCATGTTTTCCCCCCACTCTTCAATGGTCCAGTGTTGATGATGTCATGTCCACTGGAGCAGCTTCTTCTTGTTTTTAGCTGATAGGACAGGAACCCCGGGGTGGTCGTCTGCTGCAATAGCCAATCAGTGACGAGGAGCGACAAGTTGTGTGTTCTGGGATGCTGTTCTGCACACCACTGTTGTACTGCAGTTGTGGCCCGCCTGTTAGGTTGCACGATTCTTGCTATTCTCCTTCGACTTCTGTCATCAACGAGCTGTTTTCACCCACAGGACTGCCGCTGACTGGATGTTTTGTTTGTCGCACCATTCTCCGTAAACCCTAGACACTGTCGTGCGTTGAAAGAACCAGAAGGCCGGCCGTTTCTCAGATACTGAATCCGGGCTCGCCTGGCACCGACGATCATACCTCAAAGTCTCTTAGGTCACTAGTTTTACGTTCAACCGATGACTGTTTTATAGAGCAAACCACGGCCACCTGTCTGGAGGAGCGAACGGCGTGGTGTACCTAATAAACTGGCCGCCGAGTAAACATGATTTAAAAAAATAAAAAAAAAACAATAGTTTGGTTTTCAAATCTCACCTGATGATGTCCAGCCATCCACAGTTGTCCAGTGAGGAGAACCATTTCATATCGGACATCCAGAACTCTGTTGTGTTGTCGATGAGGAAGAACTGTTTGAATTTGTTGTAAGACAACAGGATGTCCTGAACGGTGGGCAGTGTGTCGGACAGGTCTTCTGTCTTTACGGAGTACAGGTGGTTGTGAGCCACTGCCGTCAACATTCTGCAACACACAGTGTTACACAACAGTCGGTACATTTCATAAACATTTAAAAATATATACATTTAAAAATATATACATTTAAATATATATATACATATATACATATACATATATACATATACACATATACATATATATACACACACACATATATATATATATACACATTTAAATATATATAAATATATATATATAAACATTTTAAAGGGTAGGACTGGGAAAAAAAGTCATGAAAATCACAACTTATCAAAATCAATACATATATAAGCATTAATCACTATCAAAAACACAGACAATACGATGCAAGGTCTTCTGTCTTTACGGAGTACAGGTGGTTGTGAGCCACTGCCGTCAACATTCTGCAACACACCTCACAGTGTTACACAACAGTCGGTACATTTCATAAACATTTAAAAAAAATATATATAAACATTTTAAAGGGTAGGACTGGGAAAAAAAGTCATGAAAAACACAACTTATCAAAATCAATACATATATAAGCATTAATCACTATCAAAATCACAACTTATCAAAATCAATACATATATAAGCATTTATCACTATCAAAATCACAACTTATCAAAATCAATACATATATAAGCATTTATCACTATCAAAATCACAACTTATCAAAATCAATACATATATAAGCATTTATCACTATCAAAATCACAACTTATCAAAATCAATACATATATAAGCATTTATCACTATCAAAATCACAACTTATCAAAATCAATACATATATAAGCATTTATCACTATCAAAATCACAACTTATCAAAATCAATACATATATAAGCATTTATCACTATCAAAATCACAACTTATCAAAATCAATACATATATAAGCATTTATCACTATCAAAATCACAACTTATCAAAATCAATACATATATAATATATATATATATAATATACATATATAAGCATTAATCAAAAACACAGACGATGCAACCAATCAGGATGTCTCTTACTTCTCCGTGTAGGTTTGTGGGACGTTGTCCTCTTGTACCAGGGGTATAGAGGCGGTTTTAAACAAGGCACAGCCGCTATGATGAGACCAGCACCACATCTGAAAACAGACATGATCAAATACATTCTTTTATTTGTATATTGACCCCAATACAGCAAGTGAAGAGTTACGGTCATATAATTAAAATGTGATATATTCAATATAAATCAAGTACCAGACACAAAATGACTTTAAAAAAAAATAGAAAAATAAATAAATGAAAAACCCAACACATACCGGTAATCCCTTTCCCTGGTACTTAGTCAAGTCTTCGTCCGAGACGTTTTTTGGGACTATAAAATACTGAGGCAACCTGCAGGAAATAGACGTTTTGGTTTACTCATAACATGATACAGCAGGAAATAGAGGAATAAAAGAGAACGACTTCAACCAACAGCATGTTGATCAGGACACAACGTCTTGAGATGTAACTGCTGTTACATGCTATTTACATTTCCTACAGCATTGGTCAGATGTTAAAAAAATAAAATTAAAAAAAAGTCTGTACTTTGGAGAGAGCTCGAAGTTGCTGTTCTCCGACACCACTCTACAGTTTCCTTTAGTTCTCTTCATTTCTTGAGTCCAGTCCTCCACGGAGTCAAACATCACAGTCTGCTTTTTCCTCTGCGCCTCTGGAAAACACAAGGTACTGTCATTTTCAATGTGTCCCCCGCCCCCCCTCACTGTGTGAACAGGTCACAGTCACCACACTGGACAGCATTTCTATCTATGTCATCTGCACTTCTCTGCATCTCTGGAAAACACAAAAGTATAAATACCATCCCTGTCTGGGGCATGCAGGCTACTAGATCTGTGTAAATACCAGCCCTGTCTGGGGCATGCAGGCTACTAGATCTGTGTAAATACCAGCCCTGTCTGGGGCATGCAGGCTAGTAGATCTGTGTAAATACCAGCCCTGTCTGGGGCATGCAGGCTAGTAGATCTGTGTAAATACCAGCCCTGTCTGGGGCATGCAGGCTACTAGATCTGTGTAAATACCAGCCCTGTCTGGGGCATGCAGGCTACTAGATCTGTGTAAATACCAGCCCTGTCTGGGGCATGCAGGCTACTAGATCTGTGTAAATACCAGCCCTGTCTGGGGCATGCAGGCTACTAGATCTGTGTAAATACCAGCCCTGTCTGGGGCATGCAGGCTACTAGATCTGTGTAAATACCAGCCCTGTCTGGGGCATGCAGGCTACTAGATCTGTGTAAATACCAGCCCTGTCTGGGGCATGCAGGCTACTAGATCTCAGTGTAAATACCAGCCCTGTCTGGGGCATGCAGGCTAGTAGATCTGTGTAAATACCAGCCCTGTCTGGGGCATGCAGGCTAGTAGATCTGTGTAAATACCAGCCCTGTCTGGGGCATGCAGGCTACTAGATCTGTGTAAATACCAGCCCTGTCTGGGGCATGCAGGCTACTAGATCTGTGTAAATACCAGCCCTGTCTGGGGCATGCAGGCTACTAGATCTGTGTAAATACCAGCCCTGTCTGGGGCATGCAGGCTAGTAGATCTGTGTAAATACCAGCCCTGTCTGGGGCATGCAGGCTACTAGATCTGTGTAAATACCAGCCCTGTCTGGGGCATGCAGGCTACTAGATCTGTGTAAATACCAGCCCTGTCTGGGGCATGCAGGCTACTAGATCTGTGTAAATACCAGCCCTGTCTGGGGCATGCAGGCTACTAGATCTGTGTAAATACCAGCCCTGTCTGGGGCATGCAGGCTACTAGATCTCAGTGTAAATACCAGCCCTGTCTGGGGCATGCAGGCTAGTAGATCTGTGTAAATACCAGCCCTGTCTGGGGCATGCAGGCTAGTAGATCTGTGTAAATACGAGCCCTGTCTGGGGCATGCAGGCTACTAGATCTGTGTAAATACCAGCCCTGTCTGGGGCATGCAGGCTACTAGATCTGTGTAAATACCAGCCCTGTCTGGGGCATGCAGGCTACTAGATCTCAGTGTAAATACCAGCCCTGTCTGGGGCATGCAGGCTAGTAGATCTGTGTAAATACCAGCCCTGTCTGGGGCATGCAGGCTACTAGATCTGTGTAAATACCAGCCCTGTCTGGGGCATGCAGGCTACTAGATCTGTGTAAATACCAGCCCTGTCTGGGGCATGCAGGCTACTAGATCTCAGTGTAAATACCAGCCCTGTCTGGGGCATGCAGGCTAGTAGATCTGTGTAAATACCAGCCCTGTCTGGGGCATGCAGGCTAGTAGATCTGTGTAAATACCAGCCCTGTCTGGGGCATGCAGGCTACTAGATCTGTGTAAATACCAGCCCTGTCTGGGGCATGCAGGCTACTAGATCTGTGTAAATACCAGCCCTGTCTGGGGCATGCAGGCTACTAGATCTCAGTGTAAATACCAGCCCTGTCTGGGGCATGCAGGCTAGTAGATCTGTGTAAATACCAGCCCTGTCTGGGGCATGCAGGCTAGTAGATCTGTGTAAATACCAGCCCTGTCTGGGGCATGCAGGCTACTAGATCTCAGTGTAAATACCAGCCCTGTCTGGGGCATGCAGGCTAGTAGATCTGTGTAAATACCAGCCCTGTCTGGGGAATGCAGGCTAGTAGATCTGTGTAAATACCAGCCCTGTCTGGGGCATGCAGGCTAGTAGATCTCAGTGTAAATACCAGCCCTGTCTGGGGCATGCAGGCTAGTAGATCTGTGTAAATACCAGCTCTGTCTGGGGCATGCAGGCTACTAGATCTGTGTAAATACCATCCCTGTCTGGGGCATGCAGGCTACTAGATCTGTGTAAATACCAGCCCTGTCTGGGGCATGCAGGCTAGTAGATCTGTGTAAATACCAGCCCTGTCTGGGGCATGCAGGCTAGTAGATCTGTGTAAATACCAGCCCTGTCTGGGGCATGCAGGCTACTAGATCTGTGTAAATACCATCCCTGTCTGGGGCATGCAGGCTAGTAGATCTGTGTAAATACCAGCCCTGTCTGGGGCATGCAGGCTACTAGATCTGTGTAAATACCAGCCCTGTCTGGGGCATGCAGGATACTAGATCTGTGTAAATACCAGCCCTGTCTGGGGCATGCAGGCTACTAGATCTGTGTAAATACCAGCCCTGTCTGGGGCATGCAGGCTACTAGATCTGTGTAAATACCAGCCCTGTCTGGGGCATGCAGGATACTAGATCTGTGTAAATACCAGCCCTGTCTGGGGCATGCAGGCTAGTAGATCTCAGTGTAAATACCAGCCCTGTCTGGGGCATGCAGGCTAGTAGATCTGTGTAAATACCATCCCTGTCTGGGGCATGCAGGCTACTAGATCTGTGTAAATACCATCCCTGTCTGGGGCATGCAGGCTACTAGATCTGTGTAAATACCAGCCCTGTCTGGGGCATGCAGGCTACTAGATCTGTGTAAATACCAGCCCTGTCTGGGGCATGCAGGATACTAGATCTGTGTAAATACCAGCCCTGTCTGGGGCATGCAGGCTACTAGATCTGTGTAAATACCAGCCCTGTCTGGGGCATGCAGGCTACTAGATCTGTGTAAATACCAGCCCTGTCTGGGGCATGCAGGCTAGTAGATCTGTGTAAATACCAGCCCTGTCTGGGGCATGCAGGATACTAGATCTGTGTAAATACCAGCCCTGTCTGGGGCATGCAGGCTACTAGATCTGTGTAAATACCAGCCCTGTCTGGGGCATGCAGGCTACTAGATCTGTGTAAATACCAGCCCTGTCTGGGGCATGCAGGCTAGTAGATCTCAGTGTAAATACCAGCCCTGTCTGGGGCATGCAGGCTAGTAGATCTGTGTAAATACCAGCCCTGTCTGGGGCATGCAGGCTACTAGATCTGTGTAAATACCAGCCCTGTCTGGGGCATGCAGGCTACTAGATCTGTGTAAATACCAGCCCTGTCTGGGGCATGCAGGCTACTAGATCTGTGTAAATACCAGCCCTGTCTGGGGCATGCAGGCTACTAGATCTGTGTAAATACCAGCCCTGTCTGGGGCATGCAGGCTAGTAGATCTGTGTAAATACCAGCCCTGTCAGGGGCATGCAGGCTAGTAGATCTGTGTAAATACCAGCCCTGTCTGGGGCATGCAGGCTACTAGATCTGTGTAAATACCATCCCTGTCTGGGGCATGCAGGCTAGTAGATCTGTGTAAATACCAGCCCTGTCTGGGGCATGCAGGCTAGTAGATCTGTGTAAATACCAGCCCTGTCTGGGGCATGCAGGCTAGTAGATCTGTGTAAATACCAGCCCTGTCTGGGGCATGCAGGCTAGTAGATCTGTGTAAATACCAGCCCTGTCTGGGGCATGCAGGCTAGTAGATCTGTGTAAATACCAGCCCTGTCTGGGGCATGCAGGCTACTAGATCTGTGTAAATACCAGCCCTGTCTGGGGCATGCAGGCTACTAGATCTGTGTAAATACCAGCCCTGTCTGGGGCATGCAGGCTACTAGATCTGTGTAAATACCAGCCCTGTCTGGGGCATGCAGGCTACTAGATCTGTGTAAATACCAGCCCTGTCTGGGGCATGCAGGCTACTAGATCTGTGTAAATACCAGCCCTGTCTGGGGCATGCAGGCTACTAGATCTGTGTAAATACCAGCCCTGTCTGGGGCATGCAGGCTACTAGATCTCAGTGTAAATACCAGCCCTGTCTGGGGCATGCAGGCTAGTAGATCTGTGTAAATACCAGCCCTGTCTGGGGCATGCAGGCTAGTAGATCTGTGTAAATACCAGCCCTGTCTGGGGCATGCAGGCTACTAGATCTGTGTAAATACCAGCCCTGTCTGGGGCATGCAGGCTACTAGATCTGTGTAAATACCAGCCCTGTCTGGGGCATGCAGGCTACTAGATCTCAGTGTAAATACCAGCCCTGTCTGGGGCATGCAGGCTAGTAGATCTGTGTAAATACCAGCCCTGTCTGGGGCATGCAGGCTACTAGATCTGTGTAAATACCAGCCCTGTCTGGGGCATGCAGGCTACTAGATCTGTGTAAATACCAGCCCTGTCTGGGGCATGCAGGCTACTAGATCTGTGTAAATACCAGCCCTGTCTGGGGCATGCAGGCTACTAGATCTGTGTAAATACCAGCCCTGTCTGGGGCATGCAGGCTACTAGATCTCAGTGTAAATACCAGCCCTGTCTGGGGCATGCAGGCTAGTAGATCTGTGTAAATACCAGCCCTGTCTGGGGCATGCAGGCTAGTAGATCTGTGTAAATACGAGCCCTGTCTGGGGCATGCAGGCTACTAGATCTGTGTAAATACCAGCCCTGTCTGGGGCATGCAGGCTACTAGATCTGTGTAAATACCAGCCCTGTCTGGGGCATGCAGGCTACTAGATCTCAGTGTAAATACCAGCCCTGTCTGGGGCATGCAGGCTAGTAGATCTGTGTAAATACCAGCCCTGTCTGGGGCATGCAGGCTACTAGATCTGTGTAAATACCAGCCCTGTCTGGGGCATGCAGGCTACTAGATCTGTGTAAATACCAGCCCTGTCTGGGGCATGCAGGCTACTAGATCTGTGTAAATACCAGCCCTGTCTGGGGCATGCAGGCTACTAGATCTGTGTAAATACCAGCCCTGTCTGGGGCATGCAGGCTACTAGATCTCAGTGTAAATACCAGCCCTGTCTGGGGCATGCAGGCTAGTAGATCTGTGTAAATACCAGCCCTGTCTGGGGCATGCAGGCTAGTAGATCTGTGTAAATACCAGCCCTGTCTGGGGCATGCAGGCTACTAGATCTGTGTAAATACCAGCCCTGTCTGGGGCATGCAGGCTACTAGATCTGTGTAAATACCAGCCCTGTCTGGGGCATGCAGGCTACTAGATCTCAGTGTAAATACCAGCCCTGTCTGGGGCATGCAGGCTAGTAGATCTGTGTAAATACCAGCCCTGTCTGGGGCATGCAGGCTAGTAGATCTGTGTAAATACCAGCCCTGTCTGGGGCATGCAGGCTACTAGATCTCAGTGTAAATACCAGCCCTGTCTGGGGCATGCAGGCTAGTAGATCTGTGTAAATACCAGCCCTGTCTGGGGAATGCAGGCTAGTAGATCTGTGTAAATACCAGCCCTGTCTGGGGCATGCAGGCTAGTAGATCTCAGTGTAAATACCAGCCCTGTCTGGGGCATGCAGGCTAGTAGATCTGTGTAAATACCAGCTCTGTCTGGGGCATGCAGGCTACTAGATCTGTGTAAATACCATCCCTGTCTGGGGCATGCAGGCTACTAGATCTGTGTAAATACCAGCCCTGTCTGGGGCATGCAGGCTAGTAGATCTGTGTAAATACCAGCCCTGTCTGGGGCATGCAGGCTAGTAGATCTGTGTAAATACCAGCCCTGTCTGGGGCATGCAGGCTACTAGATCTGTGTAAATACCATCCCTGTCTGGGGCATGCAGGCTAGTAGATCTGTGTAAATACCAGCCCTGTCTGGGGCATGCAGGCTACTAGATCTGTGTAAATACCAGCCCTGTCTGGGGCATGCAGGATACTAGATCTGTGTAAATACCAGCCCTGTCTGGGGCATGCAGGCTACTAGATCTGTGTAAATACCAGCCCTGTCTGGGGCATGCAGGCTACTAGATCTGTGTAAATACCAGCCCTGTCTGGGGCATGCAGGATACTAGATCTGTGTAAATACCAGCCCTGTCTGGGGCATGCAGGCTAGTAGATCTCAGTGTAAATACCAGCCCTGTCTGGGGCATGCAGGCTAGTAGATCTGTGTAAATACCATCCCTGTCTGGGGCATGCAGGCTACTAGATCTGTGTAAATACCATCCCTGTCTGGGGCATGCAGGCTACTAGATCTGTGTAAATACCAGCCCTGTCTGGGGCATGCAGGCTACTAGATCTGTGTAAATACCAGCCCTGTCTGGGGCATGCAGGATACTAGATCTGTGTAAATACCAGCCCTGTCTGGGGCATGCAGGCTACTAGATCTGTGTAAATACCAGCCCTGTCTGGGGCATGCAGGCTACTAGATCTGTGTAAATACCAGCCCTGTCTGGGGCATGCAGGCTAGTAGATCTGTGTAAATACCAGCCCTGTCTGGGGCATGCAGGATACTAGATCTGTGTAAATACCAGCCCTGTCTGGGGCATGCAGGCTACTAGATCTGTGTAAATACCAGCCCTGTCTGGGGCATGCAGGCTACTAGATCTGTGTAAATACCAGCCCTGTCTGGGGCATGCAGGCTAGTAGATCTCAGTGTAAATACCAGCCCTGTCTGGGGCATGCAGGCTAGTAGATCTGTGTAAATACCAGCCCTGTCTGGGGCATGCAGGCTACTAGATCTGTGTAAATACCAGCCCTGTCTGGGGCATGCAGGCTACTAGATCTGTGTAAATACCAGCCCTGTCTGGGGCATGCAGGCTACTAGATCTGTGTAAATACCAGCCCTGTCTGGGGCATGCAGGCTACTAGATCTGTGTAAATACCAGCCCTGTCTGGGGCATGCAGGCTAGTAGATCTGTGTAAATACCAGCCCTGTCAGGGGCATGCAGGCTAGTAGATCTGTGTAAATACCAGCCCTGTCTGGGGCATGTAGGCTACTAGATCTGTGTAAATACCATCCCTGTCTGGGGCATGCAGGCTAGTAGATCTGTGTAAATACCAGCCCTGTCTGGGGCATGCAGGCTAGTAGATCTGTGTAAATACCAGCCCTGTCTGGGGCATGCAGGCTAGTAGATCTGTGTAAATACCAGCCCTGTCTGGGGCATGCAGGATACTAGATCTGTGTAAATACCAGCCCTGTCTGGGGCATGCAGGCTACTAGATCTCTGTGTAAATACCAGCCCTGTCTGGGGCATGCAGGCTACTAGATCTCAGTGTAAATACCAGCCCTGTCTGGGGCATGCAGGCTAGTAGATCTGTGTAAATACCAGCCCTGTCTGGGGCATGCAGGCTACTAGATCCCAGTGTAAATACCAGCCCTGTCTGGGGCATGCAGGCTAGTAGATCTGTGTAAATACCAGCCCTGTCTGGGGCATGCAGGCTACTAGATCTGTGTAAATACCAGCCCTGTCTGGGGCATGCAGGCTACTAGATCTCAGTGTAAATACCAGCCCTGTCTGGGGCATGCAGGCTACTAGATCTCAGTGTAAATACCAGCCCTGTCTGGGGCATGCAGGCTACTAGATCTGTGTAAATACCAGCCCTGTCTGGGGCATGCAGGCTACTAGATCTGTGTAAATACCAGCCCTGTCTGGGGCATGCAGGCTACTAGATCTGTGTAAATACCAGCCCTGTCTGGGGCATGCAGGCTACTAGATCTGTGTAAATACCAGCCCTGTCTGGGGCATGCAGGCTAGTAGATCTGTGTAAATACCAGCCCTGTCTGGGGCATGCAGGATACTAGATCTGTGTAAATACCAGCCCTGTCTGGGGCATGCAGGCTACTAGATCTGTGTAAATACCAGCCCTGTCTGGGGCATGCAGGCTAGTAGATCTCAGTGTAAATACCAGCCCTGTCTGGGGCATGCAGGCTAGTAGATCTCAGTGTAAATACCAGCCCTGTCTGGGGCATGCAGGCTAGTAGATCTGTGTAAATACCAGCCCTGTCTGGGGCATGCAGGCTACTAGATCTGTGTAAATACCAGCCCTGTCTGGGGCATGCAGGCTACTAGATCTGTGTAAATACCAGCCCTGTCTGGGGCATGCAGGCTACTAGATCTGTGTAAATACCAGCCCTGTCTGGGGCATGCAGGCTACTAGATCTGTGTAAATACCAGCCCTGTCTGGGGCATGCAGGCTAGTAGATCTGTGTAAATACCAGCCCTGTCAGGGGCATGCAGGCTAGTAGATCTGTGTAAATACCAGCCCTGTCTGGGGCATGTAGGCTACTAGATCTGTGTAAATACCATCCCTGTCTGGGGCATGCAGGCTAGTAGATCTGTGTAAATACCAGCCCTGTCTGGGGCATGCAGGCTAGTAGATCTGTGTAAATACCAGCCCTGTCTGGGGCATGCAGGCTAGTAGATCTGTGTAAATACCAGCCCTGTCTGGGGCATGCAGGATACTAGATCTGTGTAAATACCAGCCCTGTCTGGGGCATGCAGGCTACTAGATCTCTGTGTAAATACCAGCCCTGTCTGGGGCATGCAGGCTAGTAGATCTCAGTGTAAATACCAGCCCTGTCTGGGGCATGCAGGCTAGTAGATCAGTGTAAATACCAGCCCTGTCTGGGGCATGCAGGCTAGTAGATCTGTGTAAATACCAGCCCTGTCTGGGGCATGCAGGCTAGTAGATCTGTGTAAATACCAGCCCTGTCTGGGGCATGCAGGCTACTAGATCTGTGTAAATACCAGCCCTGTCTGGGGCATGCAGGCTACTAGATCTGTGTAAATACCAGCCCTGTCTGGGGCATGCAGGCTACTAGATCTCAGTGTAAATACCAGCCCTGTCTGGGGCATGCAGGCTACTAGATCTCAGTGTAAATACCAGCCCTGTCTGGGGCATGCAGGCTACTAGATCTCAGTGTAAATACCAGCCCTGTCTGGGGCATGCAGGCTACTAGATCTGTGTAAATACCAGCCCTGTCTGGGGCATGCAGGCTAGTAGATCTGTGTAAATACCAGCCCTGTCTGGGGCATGCAGGCTAGTAGATTTGTGTAAATACCAGCCCTGTCTGGTGCATGTAGGCTACTAGATCTGTGTAAATACCAGCCCTGTCTGGGGCATGCAGGCTACTAGATCTCAGTGTAAATACCAGCCCTGTCTGGGGCATGCAGGCTAATAGATCTGTGTAAATACCAGCCCTGTCTGGGGCATGCAGGCTAGTAGATCTGTGTAAATACCAGCCCTGTCTGGGGCATGCAGGCTACTAGATCTCAGTGTAAATACCAGCCCTGTCTGGGGCATGCAGGCTACTAGATCTCAGTGTAAATACCAGCCCTGTCTGGGGCATGCAGGATACTAGATCTGTGTAAATACCAGCCCTGTCTGGGGCATGCAGGATACTAGATCTCAGTGTAAATACCAGCCCTGTCTGGGGCATGCAGGCTACTAGATCTCAGTATAAATACCAGCCCTGTCTGGGGCATGCAGGCTACTAGATCTCAGTATAAATACCAGCCCTGTCTGGGGCATGCAGGCTAGTAGATCTCAGTGTAAATACCAGCCCTGTCTGGGGCATGCAGGCTACTAGATCTGTGTAAATACCAGCCCTGTCTGGGGCATGCAGGCTACTAGATCTCAGTGTAAATACCAGCCCTGTCTGGGGCATGCAGGCTAGTAGATCTCAGTGTAAATACCAGCCCTGTCTGGGGCATGCAGGCTACTAGATCTCAGTGTAAATACCAGCCCTGTCTGGGGCATGCAGGCTACTAGATCTCTGTGTAAATACCAGCCCTGTCTGGGGCATGCAGGCTAGTAGATCTGTGTAAATACCAGCCCTGTCTGGGGCATGCAGGCTACTAGATCTGTGTAAATACCAGCCCTGTCTGGGGCATGCAGGCTACTAGATCTCAGTGTAAATACCAGCCCTGTCTGGGGCATGCAGGCTACTAGATCTCAGTGTAAATACCAGCCCTGTCTGGGGCATGCAGGCTACTAGATCTGTGTAAATACCAGCCCTGTCTGGGGCATGCAGGCTACTAGATCTCAGTGTAAATACCAGCCCTGTCTGGGGCATGCAGGCTAGTAGATCTCAGTGTAAATACCAGCCCTGTCTGGGGCATGCAGGCTAGTAGATCTGTGTAAATACCAGCTCTGTCTGGGGCATGCAGGCTAGTAGATCTCAGTGTAAATACCAGCCCTGTCTGGGGCATGCAGGCTACTAGATCTGTGTAAATACCAGCCCTGTCTGGGGCATGCAGGCTACTAGATCTCAGTGTAAATACCAGCCCTGTCTGGGGCATGCAGGCTAGTAGATCTGTGTAAATACCAGCTCTGTCTGGGGCATGCAGGCTAGTAGATCTCAGTGTAAATACCAGCCCTGTCTGGGGCATGCAGGCTAGTAGATCTGTGTAAATACCAGCCCTGTCTGGGGCATGCAGGCTACTAGATCTCAGTGTAAATACCAGCCCTGTCTGGGGCATGCAGGCTAGTAGATCTGTGTAAATACCAGCCCTGTCTGGGGCATGCAGGCTAGTAGATCTGTGTAAATACCAGCCCTGTCTGGGGCATGCAGGCTAGTAGATCTCAGTGTAAATACCAGCCCTGTCTGGGGCATGCAGGCTAGTAGATCTGTGTAAATACCAGCTCTGTCTGGGGCATGCAGGCTAGTAGATCTCAGTGTAAATACCAGCCCTGTCTGGGGCATGCAGGCTACTAGATCTGTGTAAATACCAGCCCTGTCTGGGGCATGCAGGCTAGTAGATCTGTGTAAATACCAGCTCTGTCTGGGGCATGCAGGCTAGTAGATCTCAGTGTAAATACCAGCCCTGTCTGGGGCATGCAGGCTAGTAGATCTGTGTAAATACCAGCCCTGTCTGGGGCATGCAGGCTACTAGATCTCAGTGTAAATACCAGCCCTGTCTGGGGCATGCAGGCTAGTAGATCTGTGTAAATACCAGCCCTGTCTGGGGCATGCAGGCTAGTAGATCTGTGTAAATACCAGCCCTGTCTGGGGCATGCAGGCTAGTAGATCTGTGTAAATACCAGCCCTGTCTGGGGCATGCAGGCTACTAGATCTCAGTGTAAATACCAGCCCTGTCTGGGGCATGCAGGCTACTAGATCTGTGTAAATACCATCCCTGTCTGGGGCATGCAGGCTACTAGATCTCAGTGTAAATACCAGCCCTGTCTGGGGCATGCAGGCTACTAGATCTGTGTAAATACCAGCCCTGTCTGGGGCATGCAGGCTACTAGATCTCAGTGTAAATACCAGCCCTGTCTGGGGCATGCAGGCTAGTAGATCTCAGTGTAAATACCAGCCCTGTCTGGGGCATGCAGGCTAGTAGATCTGTGTAAATACCAGCTCTGTCTGGGGCATGCAGGCTAGTAGATCTCAGTGTAAATACCAGCCCTGTCTGGGGCATGCAGGCTACTAGATCTGTGTAAATACCAGCCCTGTCTGGGGCATGCAGGCTACTAGATCTCAGTGTAAATACCAGCCCTGTCTGGGGCATGCAGGCTAGTAGATCTGTGTAAATACCAGCTCTGTCTGGGGCATGCAGGCTAGTAGATCTCAGTGTAAATACCAGCCCTGTCTGGGGCATGCAGGCTAGTAGATCTGTGTAAATACCAGCCCTGTCTGGGGCATGCAGGCTACTAGATCTCAGTGTAAATACCAGCCCTGTCTGGGGCATGCAGGCTAGTAGATCTGTGTAAATACCAGCCCTGTCTGGGGCATGCAGGCTAGTAGATCTGTGTAAATACCAGCCCTGTCTGGGGCATGCAGGCTAGTAGATCTCAGTGTAAATACCAGCCCTGTCTGGGGCATGCAGGCTAGTAGATCTGTGTAAATACCAGCTCTGTCTGGGGCATGCAGGCTAGTAGATCTCAGTGTAAATACCAGCCCTGTCTGGGGCATGCAGGCTACTAGATCTGTGTAAATACCAGCCCTGTCTGGGGCATGCAGGCTAGTAGATCTGTGTAAATACCAGCTCTGTCTGGGGCATGCAGGCTAGTAGATCTCAGTGTAAATACCAGCCCTGTCTGGGGCATGCAGGCTAGTAGATCTGTGTAAATACCAGCCCTGTCTGGGGCATGCAGGCTACTAGATCTCAGTGTAAATACCAGCCCTGTCTGGGGCATGCAGGCTAGTAGATCTGTGTAAATACCAGCCCTGTCTGGGGCATGCAGGCTAGTAGATCTGTGTAAATACCAGCCCTGTCTGGGGCATGCAGGCTAGTAGATCTGTGTAAATACCAGCCCTGTCTGGGGCATGCAGGCTACTAGATCTCAGTGTAAATACCAGCCCTGTCTGGGGCATGCAGGCTACTAGATCTGTGTAAATACCATCCCTGTCTGGGGCATGCAGGCTACTAGATCTCAGTGTAAATACCAGCCCTGTCTGGGGCATGTAGGATACTAGATCTGTGTAAATACCAGCCCTGTCTGGGGCATGCAGGCTACTAGATCTCTGTGTAAATACCAGCCCTGTCTGGGGCATGCAGGCTACTAGATCTCAGTGTAAATACCAGCCCTGTCTGGGGCATGCAGGCTACTAGATCTCAGTGTAAATACCAGCCCTGTCTGGGGCATGCAGGCTACTAGATCTCAGTGTAAATACCAGCCCTGTCTGGGGCATGCAGGCTACTAGATCTGTGTAAATACCAGCCCTGTTTGGGGCATGCAGGCTAGTAGATCTGTGTAAATACCAGCCCTGTCTGGGGCATGCAGGCTAGTAGATCTGTGTAAATACCAGCCCTGTCTGGGGCATGCAGGCTAGTAGATCTCAGTGTAAATACCAGCCCTGTCTGGGGCATGCAGGCTACTAGATCTGTGTAAATACCAGCCCTGTCTGGGGCATGCATACTACTAGATCTGTGTAAATACCAGCCCTGTCTGGGGCATGCAGGCTACTAGATCTGTGTAAATACCAGCCCTGTCTGGGGCATGCAGGCTACTAGATCTCAGTGTAAATACCAGCCCTGTCTGGGGCATGCAGGCTACTAGATCTGTGTAAATACCAGCCCTGTCTGGGGCATGCATACTACTAGATCTGTGTAAATACCAGCCCTGTCTGGGGCATGCAGGCTACTAGATCTGTGTAAATACCAGCCCTGTCTGGGGCATGCAATGAGAGGAGACCGAGAGAGATCGGAATTTAACACCACACTAAACAATGTTGTGGGACAGCTTCATGGCTGCCCGTCATACTCCGTCAATTCAAGTTACCAGTCCATGACCACAAGGAAGAGAGAGGAGAGACCCTGACAGAGGAGCTGTGAGGTCACAGCAGACATCTCCTGGCCCCAGTGCTGGCCGGGACAGACAAAGGCCCTGTGGAGTCCTGCCTGACGATGAGAGGAAATGTGACAGTGGACCACTACAGGGATCCTTCATCTCGCCAACAGCTTTGTAAAGAGCCCCCCAACACACTTCCTGTTAGGGCTGGAACCCATCATGTGTAACCATGGTAACACCCCCACATTCCAGAAAGCTGCTTCGGGGCTTCTCTCACTACCTCAGCCTTCTGCTCACAGAAAACATGCAGAAATATTACTGACAGACAACTAGAACTGAGGCTTCTACACATTTTCTTTTTGTGGTGACACATCAGGACATTCACTATAGCTACCTGGATACGAGGTGTTCTCTACAGTAACTATAGCTACCTGTGTACGAGGTGTCCTCGACAGTAACTATAGCTACCTGCGTACGAGGAGTCCTCGACAGTAACTATAGCTACCTGTGTACGAGGTGTTCTCCACAGTAACTATAGCTACCTGGATACGAGGTGTTCTCCACAGTAACTATAGCTACCTGGATACGAGGTGTTCTCCACAGTAACTATAGCTACCTGGATACGAGGTGTTCTCCACAGTAACTATAGCTACCTGGATACGAGGTGTTCTCCACAGTAACTATAGCTACCTGGATACGAGGTGTTCTCCACAGTAACTATAGCTACCTGGATACGAGGTGTTCTCCACAGTAACTATAGCTACCTGGATACGAGGTTTTCTCGCAGTAGGAGAAGGCAAAGAGACATCTCAGGGACTTGGGCTCCAGACAGTGGTGGACAATCCCCTGGAAGATCTAACAAGACAAAGTATGTTTCCAATCAACCAATCAAATCAACCAACCAACCAGATATAATACATTTGTGTTGATTTTTGTAAGTCAGGAGCTGCACCTTTTTGGCATCTTCCTCTTTAGAGAAGGACAGAGAGAACTGAAACACCCGTAGGTCTTTACAGTGGATGATCATCTTCGATGGATACTTGTTCTTCACCAGGCCTCCTGTTATCAGCTTCCTCTTGTCGTCAGAACCTGAAGCCACAAGAATCATCAAGACACCAGTGATATTCTTTCAAAAAGGCAACGAACCCCCCCCCCCTCTCTACCAATCTATTCATTCCAAGACTTTAAAATGACTAGTCAACACTGAATTACAAAATGAATGAAGACTGGAAGAAAACTATGAAATATTCAAAACTACATGAAACAAAACGATGTAGGACAATATTTGAGTAAGCTTCACCTCCATAGATGTTATCCACACACGAAAGAGGGATGTCATTTTCTCCGTAGAGTTTATTTTTGAAGAGCTGGCCCTACGTAAGGAAGGACATTATTAGAATATATATAGATCTCCATTCAGACACTTCCAAGGATAAACAGCAAGTCTGAGCTCTAATCAAAACCAACACTACTCATGAGTCACGTACTCAGTTCCTCATATGGCTTCTGTAATAAAGAAAGTGTGTGTTTACTTTCTCTCATCGGAGTAGTTCCTCATCACCATATGAGTGTGTATTTTTTTATTATAGATCCTCATTACCTGCTGACAAGGAAGCAGCTACTCTTCCTGGGTGTCCAGAAAAATGTATTTAAAACATTACAATATATACACGACTGTGTGACCTCAGGCCCCTTACTCCTCCACCACCACCACATAAATACAGTACAAAATCCACGTGCGTATGCTATTGCACGCGCATAGTGCATATGCTATCGTGTATATGCTATCGTGTGCGTGTATAGTGCATATGCTATCGTGTGTGTGTATAGTGCATATGCTATCGTGTATATGCTATCGTGTGCGTGTATAGTGCATATGCTATCGTGTGTGTGTATAGTGCATATGCTATCGTGTGTGTGCGTGTATAGTGCATATGCTATCGTGTGTGTGTGTGTATAGTGCATATGCTATCGTGTGTGTGTATAGTGCATATGCTATCGTGTGTGTGTATAGTGCATATGCTATCGTGTGTGTGTATAGTGCATATGCTATCGTGTGTGTGTATAGTGCATATGCTATCGTGTGTGTGTATAGTGCATATGCTATCGTGTGTGTGTGTATAGTGCATATGCTATCGTGTGTGTGTGTATAGTGCATATGCTATCGTGTGTGTGTGTGTATAGTGCATATGCTATCGTGTGTGTGTGTGTATAGTGCATATGCTATCGTGTGTGTGTGTGTATAGTGCATGTGCTATCGCGTGTGTGTGTATAGTGCATGTGCTATCGCGTGTGTGTGTATAGTGCATGTGCTATCGCGCGTGTGTGTATAGTGCATATGCTATCGTGTGCGTGTATAGTGCATATGCTATCGTGTGTGTGTATAGTGCATATGCTATCGTGTGTGTGTATAGTGCATATGCTATCGTGTGTGTGTATAGTGCATATGCTATCGTGTGTGTGTATAGTGCATATGCTATCGCGTGTGTGTGTTGCTTCACAGTCCCCGTTGTTCCATAAGTTACATTTTTGTTAATATATAATTTTACTGCATCAGTTTACTGGATGTTTCTAGTTCAGAGGAACTGCCCACGGGGGGTAATGAGAAGAGCCATTTGTCTGGATCTCCAAGGTCTGACATCTTCTCCCTGAACTGATCGTAAAAGAACCGCAGCTGCAAGTTCAGCAACACCCATTGATACGAGAGGCAGAGAAGCCGCTTTAAAAAATATATACTATTGAGACGCACCAAATCGGTCCATGGCGAAGTGACCTATCAAAGTGGTCCGTTATTCAACGTGACGGCGGTCCTCACCATCTCCTCAGTGGGCGCCTCATCGCTGACAAAGGACACTCTGAAGTTGGTGCAGAGCAGCGCCCCGAAGACACCTCGCTGTGACAGGTCATCCTGAGTGTATTTCAACACTGTGCTGGCACTGCAGAACACTACCTCACCTGTAGACGGGAGACAGACGACAGGACACAGAGACGACAGGACACAGAGACGACAGGACACAGAGACGACAGGAGTTTGAGCAAATCAACTTGATGCCAAATGTTTCAATCATGAAGGAAACTCCAGGTTCTGGAGAGAGGAGGAACTTTTCCAGATGCACCTGGTAACAAGTCTGGATGTTTCTCTTTTCTGGAGGGCTCCTTCTCTGACTTGATTTCCTGTGTGAAATGACAACAAAATCATTCATCACTTGACTACCTCAATGTTCAAATATAAGAAAACAAACTAAATCACTCATTCAAAAGGATGTCCTTTAAATGTATACAATTAACCACGAGGATGAGAAAGACAAAATGTGATGACATGTTTATGTTATTTTCTCTTGACAACAAACAGGGAAAGTCTGGTTTTGAAATGCCTTCTAGCTAGCTTCTGGTTCTGTGTAAAGCAGTGACCACAGACAGGGCTCACTGTAAAGCAGTGACCACAGACAGGGCTCACTGTAAAGCAGTGACCACAGACAGGGCTCACTGTAAAGCAGTGACCACAGACAGGGCTCACTGTAAAGCAGTGACCACAGACAGGGCTCACTGTAAAGCAGTGACCACAGACAGGGCTCACTGTAAAGCAGTGACCACAGACAGGGCTCACTGTAAAGCAGTGACCACAGACAGGGCTCACTGTGAAGCTGTCAACATAGATAAGGATCCTTTTAAAGCTATGGGCTACTGGTTTCCTCATACATCTGCCACTTCTGGCCTCACAGAGGAAGTCAACTATTGCTGTATTAGTAACAGCAACCCTCCCATTTGTATCTAAAGTCACAGCTAGGCCTAGCTAATGTGAGAGTCAAATATAGCCCTATATTGAGTCAGCGATAACAAAACAAGCCTACAACATATTAGCCATTATTCAGCTTGGAGCCTGGCCAGAAAGTAGGCTACTCCTCTTTGTAGTAAAACAGAGTGCCATTAGTAGCTCTATATTCAGTTACATCCCTTTCATGTTAACATGTTTTTCTGCCAACTTACTTTCCACCAAACGTAGCGGAATAATGGTCTTGGGCTGTTTTTCACAGTTTGTGCTAGGCACCAGTAAACGGAAATCTCACCACTACAGCATACAATGACATTCTAGACGATTCTGCACTTCCATCTTTGTGGCAACAGTTGTTTGGAGAAAGCCCTTTCCTGTTTCAGCATGACAATGCAGCCATGCAAAAGGTCCATAAAGAAATTATTTGTCAAAATCGGTGTGGAAGAATTTGACTGGCCGGCACAGAGCCCTGACCTCAACCCCATCGAACACCGTTGGGATGAATTGGAACGCCGACTGTGAGCCAGGCCTAATCGCCCAACATCAGTGCCTGACCTCACTAATGCTCTTGTGGCTAAATGGAAGCAAGTCCCTGCAGCAATGTTCCAACATCTAGAGGAAAGCCTTCCCAGAAGAGTGGAGGCTGTTATTAGCAGCAATGTTCCAACATCTAGTGGAAAGCCTTCCCAGAAGAGTGGAGGCTGTTATAGCAGCAATGTTCCAACATCTAGTGGAAAGCCTTCCCAGAAGAGTAGAGGCTGTTATAGCAGCAATGTTCCAACATCTAGTGGAAAGCCTTCCCAGAAGAGTGGAGGCTGTTATAGCAGCAAAGGGGGACCAACTTCATAGTAATTCCCATGATTTTGGAATGAGAGGTTGAGACGAGCCGGTGTCCACATACCTTTGGTAATGTGGTGTAATTAACATTGCCCAAAACACCAGTAAATACTATGCGAAAGCAGTATTAGGGAACAACAACATCAAGGCAATAGATGACTTGGAAGATAAACACTACAAACGTATACAGTTGATTACAACATTTTGTCTCATGTTATCAAGATGTGTGAGAGTGTAAATCAGCTCTTCGTCTGAACTTTGAACCCCCATCATGTTGCTGGCTGCTCTTCGTCATAATCAAAACGGTAGTTGGCGTAGCAGGCAGCCCAGTAACCTAGTGGTCAGAGCATTGGGCCAGTGACCAGCAGGTAGCCTAGTGGTTAAGAGCGTTGGATTAGTAACCAGCAGGTAGCCTAGTGGTTAGAGCATTGGGCCAGTGACCAGCAGGTAGCCTAGTGGTTAGAGCGTTGGGCCAGTGACCAGCAGGTAGCCTAGTGGTCAGAGCATTGGATTAGTAACCAGCAGGTAGCCTAGTGGTTAAGAGCATTGGACTAGTAACCAGCAGGTAGCCTAGTGGTCAGAGCATTGGACTAGTAACCAGCAGGTAGCCTAGTGGTTAAGAGCATTGGACTAGTAACCAGCAGATAGCCTAGTGGTTAGAGCGTTGGGCCAGTAACCAGCAGGTAGCCTAGTGGTTAAGAGCATTGGGCCAGTGACCAGCAGGTAGCCTAGTGGTTAAGAGCATTGGGCCAGTGACCAGCAGGTAGCCTAGTGGTCAGAGCATTGGGCCAGTAACCAGCAGGTAGCCTAGTGGTCAGAGCATTGGGCCAGTGACCAGCAGGTAGCCTAGTGGTCAGAGCATTGGGCCAGTAACCAGCAGGTAGCCTAGTGGTTAGAGCTTTGGACTAGTAACCAGCAGGTAGCCTAGTGGTTAGAGTGTTGGGCCAGTGACCAGCAGGTAGCCTAGTGGTCAGAGCATTGGATTAGTAACCAGCAGGTAGCCTAGTGGTTAGAGTGTTGGGCCAGTGACCAGCAGGTAGCCTAGTGGTCAGAGCATTGGATTAGTAACCAGCAGGTAGCCTAGTGGTTAGAGCTTTGGACTAGTAACCAGCAGGTAGCCTAGTGGTTAAGAGCGTTGGATTAGTAACCAGCAGGTAGCCTAGTGGTTAGAGCTTTGGACTAGTAACCAGCAGGTAGCCTAGTGGTTAAGAGCGTTGGATTAGTAACCAGCAGGTAGCCTAGTGGTTAGAGCTTTGGATTAGTAACCAGCAGGTAGCCTAGTGGTTAGAGCTTTGGACTAGTAACCAGCAGGTAGCCTAGTGGTTAGAGCTTTGGACTAGTAACCAGCAGGTAGCCTAGTGGTTAAGAGCGTTGGATTAGTAACCAGCAGGTAGCCTAGTGGTTAGAGCTTTGGACTAGTAACCAGCAGGTAGCCTAGTGGTTAGAGCATTGGATTAGTAACCAGCAGGTAGCCTAGTGGTTAGAGCATTGGACTAGTAACCAGCAGATAGCCTAGTGGCTAGAGCGTTGGACTAGTAACCAGCAGGTAGCCTAGTGGTTAGAGCTTTGGACTAGTAACCAGCAGGTAGCCTAGTGGTTAGAGCATTGGACTAGTAACCAGCAGGTAGCCTAGTGGTTAGAGCATTGGACTAGTAACCAGCAGATAGCCTAGTGGTTAGAGCGTTGGACTAGTAACCAGCAGGTAGCCTAGTGGTCAGAGCATTGGATTAGTAACCAGCAGGTAGCCTAGTGGTTAAGAGCATTGGACTAGTAACCAGCAGGTAGCCTAGTGGTCAGAGCATTGGACTAGTAACCAGCAGGTAGCCTAGTGGTTAAGAGCATTGGACTAGTAACCAGCAGATAGCCTAGTGGTTAGAGCGTTGGGCCAGTAACCAGCAGGTAGCCTAGTGGTTAAGAGCATTGGGCCAGTGACCAGCAGGTAGCCTAGTGGTTAAGAGCATTGGGCCAGTGACCAGCAGGTAGCCTAGTGGTCAGAGCATTGGGCCAGTAACCAGCAGGTAGCCTAGTCGTCAGAGCATTGGGCCAGTGACCAGCAGGTAGCCTAGTGGTCAGAGCATTGGGCCAGTAACCAGCAGGTAGCCTAGTGGTTAGAGCTTTGGACTAGTAACCAGCAGGTAGCCTAGTGGTTAGAGTGTTGGGCCAGTGACCAGCAGGTAGCCTAGTGGTCAGAGCATTGGATTAGTAACCAGCAGGTAGCCTAGTGGTTAGAGTGTTGGGCCAGTGACCAGCAGGTAGCCTAGTGGTCAGAGCATTGGATTAGTAACCAGCAGGTAGCCTAGTGGTTAGAGCTTTGGACTAGTAACCAGCAGGTAGCCTAGTGGTTAAGAGCGTTGGATTAGTAACCAGCAGGTAGCCTAGTGGTTAGAGCTTTGGACTAGTAACCAGCAGGTAGCCTAGTGGTTAAGAGCGTTGGATTAGTAACCAGCAGGTAGCCTAGTGGTTAGAGCTTTGGATTAGTAACCAGCAGGTAGCCTAGTGGTTAGAGCTTTGGACTAGTAACCAGCAGGTAGCCTAGTGGTTAGAGCTTTGGACTAGTAACCAGCAGGTAGCCTAGTGGTTAAGAGCGTTGGATTAGTAACCAGCAGGTAGCCTAGTGGTTAGAGCTTTGGACTAGTAACCAGCAGGTAGCCTAGTGGTTAGAGCATTGGATTAGTAACCAGCAGGTAGCCTAGTGGTTAGAGCATTGGACTAGTAACCAGCAGATAGCCTAGTGGCTAGAGCGTTGGACTAGTAACCAGCAGGTAGCCTAGTGGTTAGAGCTTTGGACTAGTAACCAGCAGGTAGCCTAGTGGTTAGAGCATTGGACTAGTAACCAGCAGGTAGCCTAGTGGTTAGAGCATTGGACTAGTAACCAGCAGATAGCCTAGTGGTTAGAGCGTTGGACTAGTAACCAGCAGGTAGCCTAGTGGTTAGAGCTTTGGACTAGTAACCAGCAGGTAGCCTAGTGGTTAGAGCATTGGACTAGTAACCAGCAGGTAGCCTAGTGGTTAAGAGCGTTGGATTAGTAACCAGCAGGTAGCCTAGTGGTTAGAGCTTTGGACTAGTAACCAGCAGGTAGCCTAGTGGTTAGAGCATTGGGTCAGTAACCAGCAGGTAGCCTAGTGGTTAGAGCATTGGACTAGTAACCAGCAGATAGCCTAGTGGTTAGAGCGTTGGGCCAGTAACCAGCAGGTAGCCTAGTGGTTAGAGCATTGGACTAGTAACCAGCAGGTAGCCTAGTGGTTAGAGCGTTGGACTAGTAACCAGCAGGTAGCCTAGTGGTTAGTGCTTTGGACTAGTAACCAGCAGGTAGCCTAGTGGTTAGAGCATTGGACTAGTAACCAGCAGGTAGCCTAGTGGTTAGAGCATTGGACTAGTAACCAGCAGGTAGCCTTGTGGTTAGAGCATTGGGTCAGTAACCAGCAGGTAGCCTAGTGGTTAGAGCATTGGGTCAGTAACCAGCAGGTAGCCTAGTGGTTAGAGCTTTGGGTCAGTAACCAGCAGGTAGCCTAGCGGGTAGAGCATTGGACTAGTAACCGAAAGGTTGGTGGATTGAATCCCCGAGCTGACCTGGTACAAATCTGTCGTTCTGCCCCTGAACAAGGCAGTTAAACACACTGTTCCTAGGCCTTCATTGAAAACACTAATTTGTTCTTAACTGACTTGCCTTGTTAAATAAAAATAAATAAAACACAACCCATTGGAGAGCTTGATAAGAGCAGCCACTACACTCTAAACAGCGATGAAAACATCATCGGGGATTTCTTATGAGATACTGTGTCACCGAAGCTGTTCAAACATTCACTAAATATTGTAGAGCCACTGCTTTAATCCTGTGCATGTCCACGTTTCTCCTGTTAGCATTACATTAAAAAGTCAGCTTCCTATAAGCTGGGATGTCATTCAGAGGACACACAAGACCCCGAACTTGCCTGCTCCGCTTACCACCTAAGTTTATTATGTAGCTGGGTTAATAAGTGTTTGGGAGTCAAACTGCAGCCCATCAGCCATTACTTTGCCACACGAATATGGACTACTGGGTCCGTCATGTGATGTTCATAAAACTACGACTTCCTGACAGTGGAATAACAGTATGTTACGGTTTCTTTCATGGGATTTTGACTAATCATTCATTGCTGAATGACTGCTGTTCTGTAGCCTACGCTGTGTTGCGTTCTTGAATATAATAGATATATATCTTGCCCATGTTAAATGCCCTATAAAAAAATATGTTGGCTTCTGCACTTTCTGCTTCGGCTTCCCACGGAAGTTGTGCTGTTCCCATATGTCCACACTTCAGATACGATGTAGGCAACAATGTGCTCAATCGTCATTGCGATTCCCATACCGGATAATAACTAAATCTACAATGATTTCAGATGGTGTTTTACGGATAGAGATAGAAACATTATATTGCATGTTTATATTTTCTAGTTTGACTAACTATTCCATGCAGATCTGACAGATGAAATGTCACACAAACTCAATGTAAACTACATTTGTTTTTTAAAGGCTGAGAAACAGGAGTTAACAATGTATCTTGAACTGCCTGTAAAAAGACTCGTCACACAAAAACAAACACTGTTACAGTTGCCAGGGTGTCTGCTGCCAAAATATTACCGGGGGAAATAAAGCACGATATTTTATATTCATTCAAAACATGACGAGACACACTATTCTCCGGACTGTGTTCCAGGACAAAACCGTCATATCGGATGGCAATGCTTGTTTTTCTTAAACTATGTTTAGCGGGCTACGAGCGGCTTTCCAGTGCCCACAACCCCGCCCCAGTCATGTTACTCAGATAGCAGTAATACTAACTAGTCCGTATCAAATAAAGACAGCCTTTTTTTTATCTCTCTCTCTCTCTCAACATGCATAATCGCGTACACTAATAAAGCACAATTTAATTTTAAAATATATAACTTACCTCGGGCGTCACATAAGAAACAAACGAAGGTTTGGCAGACTTCCCACCAGCGCTCCCTAAACTACTCAACATTTCTAGAACTTGTAGTTGACAACTATCTATTTTCTCTGCCCCCTGAACCCAGGTGCAAATAAGGGGCCAAAACAGAAGAATAACCTGCTTTAACAGAACCCGCCCATCGAACATCCGCATTGGCCTTGTGCCAAGGAGGCCAAAAATGATTTTCGTGATTCTATTGGATGTAAGGTCTGTCGGTCTTGTATTTATGCCACCTCCCATTCCCCGTTTGGGACGGGCCGATACTGACAGAGGCGAAGCGAGAGGATTTCATCCATCCACAAATCTGTCAGTTTAAGTGAGACAAACCCTTTTAAAACATTTTTTGTTATATTGCGGTCTATGAGAATTGTCAAATTTACTCAGGCTTACTGGATCACATATATACGTCTCGCAAAATGTTTGTTACAAATGTACTGAAATAAGTGGATGCGTTTCGCATTCAGGCAACTTTGAGAAAAACGACTTCGTTGTGCATGTTGGGCACACGCGTATCTGCCCTCTCATTGGCTAGAATGGTCCCACCTGATCTCACTTGCCCTCAAATCATGGAGGACATGGATTCTCGTGTGAGAGCGGTCACTCGGGAATCTGGTCAATACTATAGGTCATCTTTGATGAACCATCCACTTGAATTTTTGCTGATCTGAATACAGTACATAATACACGCCTCATTGCTAGTGTGTCTAGTGGTCATAGCTTGGTTATAAACTCGATCCTGGGCTGCTTGGTTATATACTTATAGCTTGGTTATAAAACTCGATCTTGGGCTGAAATTTATTTTTTAAACAAAACAAAATTACCATTTTGTTTCTTTGATGTGGCAAGTGGTGCACTTGATTTCATGGTCTGTCAGCAGAGGAAGCAGGCTATGGAGATCGCATTGTGTGGTCTTCCTGTTTTTGAAGGGATAAAAGAACTGTCCGTCTAACCTCACTCATCATATCCTGTTGGGACACCGTCAGTAAACGGTCTTCTGCACAGAGGGAAATCTCTCTCTGGTTCCATGTGGTTCCATAAAGCTACCGGGGGACTTCATACAGCTGAACATGAAATGTGGAAAGTGTCGCCACACCTTGGACGTGTATGTATATCCCTGGAAATAGGGAGCTGAGACCCAAACAAACCCCACTTAGTCCAGAAGTCCTTCATTCAGGACATGCCTTTATTCCGACCATGGTAGAGTGGAGGTACTAAGACAGACAGAGAGACAAACAGGCACAGAGCACGAAAGGCTGACTGACAGGCAGCACACGAGGAGGAGGAGAGAGAGCCAGACAGCCAGAGAGACCGACCGAGAAGGGAGGAGAGAGAGCCAGCCAGCCAGAGAGACCGACCGAGAAGGGAGGAGAGAGCCAGCCAGAGTACTTTTGTTTATCAATTTCACTTGCTTTGGCAATGTAAACATATGTTTCCCATGCCAATAAAACACCTTGAATTGAGAGGCAGGCAGACAGAGGGAGAGAGAGGCAGAGAGGGAGAGACCGAGAGAGAGGCAGAGAGACAGACCGAGAGCGAGGCAGAGACAGGCTGACAGTCAAACATTAAATGGATCTACGTTTAAAACAACAACGTTACGCTCGTCTTTTTTTTAATCCAATCAGTTTTTCATTTTCTATACATTATTCAAAAGAACTATATGTACGCAGCGTTAAACCAAGATTTGGGGCAAGCCAATAAATGTCCCATTATAATCTGTTAAACCAAAATGTTAAAAGCCATAATACAAATAACAAAATCTGAAAGCACGTCCGTGAGTTCTTCCAAACTAAAACACTTTGATCTATTGCAAGATTATCATAGGTATATATAGATATATTAGAGAGAGCTACGTTCAAAACAACAAATTAGGAATCAGTGTTTTCCCTCAGAAATGTAGTACAAACACCACAGTTAAGGAGCCTGTGTTAAACACCAGAACACGCTGGCCGTAACAAAACAACAATGGGACTGTAGCTTTTACACTACTTTTAACAAGCATCATGACACTTAAAAAGAAGATCATATTCAAAATTACAGTTTTTAGGAAAATAAAACATTTACTGGTGACTGATCGAATTATGTGCTTCATAAATGGGTATTTAAATTTACTAAAAAAAACAGCCAACACTGAATATATGCAACTAGAAATAACATGCATGTGATGCATCAACATTTACCGTAGATCTTCCTGATCTAAAAAACAACAACTGGAACAAAAACAGATCTCACTCTAGTTTACGTTTTCGTAACTCGAAAAAGACTGGAAAGTCTGTAACACAAAATAACAACAACAAAAAAAGACGGACAATCAGTCTAAAAGGGAGAAGGTTGGGAAAAGGAAGCCCCGTTGTCGTGGTAACTTCTACTGGAGAAATAAAAGGGGGGGGGGGGTAGAATCAGCTAGGAAGGAGATGTTTATAGGTTCTAACCACAGGTCATATCAATCGCTACCAAAACAGAACATCGTGGACAAACTGGGTACTGCATTAGGCCTATTCAGTCAAACTGGGTCGTATTCATTTGGGACCAAAAACGAAGAAAACAGACTGACAATAGAAATGCTCAGCCCCCCCCCCCAATTGCAAAATGTTTAAAAACATTCTGTTACGTGCCCAAATGAATACAACCCTGATTTACTCATGGCTTACAGGACCAGGCCCTGTCCGATGTTGGTCTTGAGCATTGACACAAACCCACCTGTAGTAGGTGACAGAAGTGCATAGGGCTCGTTCCAGGCAGACGACATTGCAGTGCAGTGCATCAACCAATGGTTGCACGCCACGTTATCCATCATCAGAGTGCTATACGGTGGTTAGCGCTCATCTTAAAAACACACATCCAGGTGTTGTGAGATTCCGGCAGGTGACTGCAATGTAGTCAGCCTGAAACGTGGCCACACACACAGACGCACACAACTTTAAATTAATTTTGTGGGGGGGCAGGTCCTAGCAGCTGCTGTCGAAATCCTTCTTGTCTTTCTTCCCTTCACCCTCGAATCCGTCCGTTCCGTCGCTGTTGTCGCGGCGACGCTTGCGGTTGTTGCAGACGTTGAAGCGAGGGTTCATCTGGGGCAGTGGGTCCATGCCCAGCACCTTGTGGATCTGACGGAAGGCGAGCAGCCGCAGAGCAAACTGGACAGAGACACAGTTGGTCAATAGAAGACATTCCCTCTAGCAGACGGAGAGTTATCTACATACAGCACCTTATATTTACGGAGTACCTCAAGAAATGTTTTGTATTTATTTATTTTTTTAAAGAAGGAAAAAAAAAAAAGTAGGTATGGTGGCCAATACCTTACACCCATAATGGTATATTAAACTTTACATATGGCCAGTACCTTAGATTTTTGATCAGTTACACCATAAATGTAAAAACGCATCCATTTCAAAGACGTTACTGAGTTACAGTTCATATCAGGAAATCAGTCAATTAAAATAAATTCATTTAGTAAATCTTAAATCTAAATTAAATCTACAGATTTCACATGACTGGGAAGACTGTTGGTCACAGATACCTTTAAAAAAAGGTCAAGGGCGTGGATCAGAAAACCAGTCAGTATCTGGTGTGGATCAGAAAACCAGTCAGTATCTGGTGTGGATCAGAAAACCAGTCAGTATCTGGTGTGGATCAGAAAACCAGTCAGTATCTGGTGTGGATCAGAAAACCAGTCAGTATCTGGTGTGGATCAGAAAACCAGTCAGTATCTGGTGTGGATCAGAAAACCAGTCAGTATCTGGTGTGGATCAGAAAACCAGTCAGTATCTGGTGTGGATCAGAAAACCAGTCAGTATCTGGTGTGGATCAGAAAACCAGTCAGTATCTGGTGTGGATCAGAAAACCAGTCAGTATCTGGTGTGGATCAGAAAACCAGTCAGTATCTGGTGTGGATCAGAAAACCAGTCAGTATCTGGTGTGGATCAGAAAACCAGTCAGTATCTGGTGTGGATCAGAAAACCAGTCAGTATCTGGTGTGGATCACCATTTGCCTCATGCAGCGTGACACATCTCCTTCACAGAGTTGATCAGGCTGTTGACTGGCCTGTGGAATGTTGTCCCACTCCTCCTTAAATGGCTGTGGATGTTTCTGGATATTGGTGGGAACTGGAACAGACTGTCGTACACGTTGATCCAGAGCATCCCAAACATGCTCAACGGGTGACATGTCTGGTGAGTATGCAGGCCACGGAGGAACGGTGACATTTTCAGCATCCAGGAATTGTGTCCAGATCCTTGTGACATGGGGCCGTGCATTATCATGCTGAAACATGAGGTGATGGAGGCGGATGAATGGCACAACAATGGGCCCCAGGATCTTGTTACAGTATCACTGTGGATTCAATTTCCATTGATAAAATGCAATTGTGTTCGTTGTACGTAGATTATGCCTGCCCATTACCATAACCCCACTGCCGCCATGTTCACAACGTTGACATCAGCAAACCGCTCGCCCACACACACACACGTCTGCCATCTGCCCGGTACAGCTGGGATTCAGCCGTGAAGAGCTTCTCCAGCCAGTGGCCATCGTCCTGAAGCATTTGCTTTTGTCTGGTTACAAAGCTGATCTGCAGTCAGGTCAAGAACCCTGGTGAGGACGACGAGCACCCAGACGAGCTTCCCTGAGACGGTTTCTGACAGTTTGTTTAGAAATACTTTGGTTGTGCAAAACCCACAGTTTCATCAGCTGTCCTGGTGGCTGGTCTCAGACGAGCCAGCAGGGGAAGAAGCTGGATGTGGAGGTCCTGGGTTGGCGTGGTTACATGCAGTCTGCGGTTGGGAGGCCAGTTGGACGTATTACCGAATTCTCTAAAAGGATGTTGGAGTTCTGTGAAATGACGTTGGAGGTGGCTTATGGTAGAGAAATTAACATTACATTTTCTGGCAACAGCTCTGGTGGACATTCCTGCATTCAGCATGCCAAATGTTGAGACATTTTGTGGCATTGTGTTGTGTGACAAAACTGCACATTTTCGAGTGACCTTTTATTGTCCCCAGCACAAGGTGCCCCTGTGTAATGATCATGCCGTTTAATCAGATTCTTGATATGCCACACCTGTCAGGTGGATGGATTATCTTGGCAAAGGAGAAATGCTCCCTAACAGGGATGTAAACACATTTGTGCGTATAGAATATTTCTGGGATCTTTTATTTGAAACTTTACATGTTGCCTTTATATTTTTTGTTCAATTTATTTAATACATTATATTTAGAGTACCAGTCAAAAGTTTGGATACACCTACTCATTCAAGAGTTTCTTTATTTTTTACTATTTTCTACATTGTAGAATAATATTGAAGACATCAAAACTAGGAAATAACACATATGGAATCATGTAGGCGTGTCCAAACTTTTGCCTGGTACTGTGTACTCTGACACGTGTCTGTCAGTACCTGGGCACTTGAGGTGATGTCCTCTCGGTGCTGCTCCTCCATGGCTGTCAGGGTATCAGTGGGGTTCTTCTCACACGGGTCGACCAATCCCGGGCCACCTAGAGGACAACCAAACACACCTATCAGCACTCTGCAAATGCCAACACACCATTAACGCCACCCAACTCCGCGGAAGTCTGATACGATCATCAACAAAAAAATGTCTCCCATGATGCCATGCGAAATAGTCTGCTATAAGAGTAAAGAAAAGAAATCGGTTAGACTAACCGGGGAGCAGAATCCCAGAGGAAATACATTCAAAGACTCGTCTCAGTGCATCGCCTGGGCTCAGGGGGCCAGAGGCACTGCTAATGGTCTTCTCTACCAACAGCTCCATGGCCTGGAGAACAAGGGAAAGAGAGGGGATGGAGGAGGAGCAGAGGGGATGGAGGAGGAGCAGAGGGGATGGAGGAGGAGCAGAGGGGATGGAGGAGGAGCAGAGGGGATGGAGGAGGAGCAGAGGGGATGGAGGAGGAGCAGAGGGGATGGAGGAGGAGCAGAGGGGATGGAGGAGGAGCAGAGGGGATGGAGGAGGAGCAGAGGGGATGGAGGAGGAGCAGAGGGGATGGAGGAGGAGCAGAGGGGATGGAGGAGGAGCAGAGGGGATGGAGGAGGAGCAGAGGGGATGGAGGAGGAGCAGAGGGGATGGAGGAGGAGCAGAGGGGATGGAGGAGGAGCAGAGGGGATGGAGGAGGAGCAGAGGGGATGGAGGAGGAGCAGAGGGGATGGAGGAGGAGCAGAGGGGATGGAGGAGGAGCAGAGGGGATGGAGGAGGAGCAGAGGGGATGGAGGAGGAGCAGAGGGGATGGAGGAGGAGCAGAGGGGATGGAGACGTTTAAACTCCTCATTGAGTGAATCTGAAGAAGTATTTTGGATCTGTCCTTGCCACCTCACGTCAGGGAAAGAAGACACGTTTTACTACTGAGTTGCAGCCAGTGTGTTCGTCCCAAGTTAACACATCTACTGTTCGACACTCGAACGCATGAACTTAAAGGGATAGTTCAGGATTTTGTCAATGAAGCCCTTTTATCTACTTCCCCGGAGTCAGATGCACTGGAGGATACCAGTTCTGCGAGCCAATGCTAACTAGCGTCAGCGCAAAGACGAAGTCTACAGGAACAGCGAACGTGCTAGCTGTTCCCAACAACTTACAGTCATTGCACTAACGCTAGACTCTTCCTTCAAACTGAACAAAGACAAAAAAAAATGGTATCAACAAGTTCATCCAACTTTGGGGAAGTAGATAAAATACTTCAATGCTAAAATCCCCAACTATCCCTTTAATTAATGGTCATTTTCCCAGACATAGATTCCTCGTCCGGGACGAGAAACAATTCAATGGACTGGGCTTCATCTGTGTCCAATACAACGGCCCATTAAAGTCCAACACTTCTCTCACAACATGTAAATAAATAAACTCATGAGACAGTTGTCGACTCTAGCGTTAGCCTGATGATAAACTCACCCAGCTGGGGAAGGCGGACCATGTGGGGACCCTCTGACAGAGGTCACGCAGGATACGAATAACAATCACACAGGACTGGAGTCCGTTCGCTCTAGCCTTGTGGAGCAACAACACGTTTAGTTTAGTGATAACAGACGGGAGCAGACAGACTATTATAGGGTACATTACAACAGGTCTGTCATAGAGGGCCAAACACTACTGTACACAATGGAAGCTTGTGATAGGTTGATTGAAAACTCAATTAATTAATTGTCCGTAATTGGTTGGAATCAGCTGCCATTTCCAGGAGTATTTCACCTCATAACATTAGAAAAAAAGAGAGCTCACAGTTTGCAAGATGAAACAAGAAAAAGGTTTACATTTCCTTGTCATCTTATAAACCCTGACTTCTCGAGTTGATCAAGTGTTTGACAGAAGCGTCAGGTACAGAATTTGTGTTTGTAAAGAAGATCAAGGTTAGGGACTGTGAGAGGGGAGGGAATCTGCTTTACCTGTGCGTTAGCTTTTTCTGCCATTGCAGCGACACAGTAAAACTAAAAAAAAATCTTAAAAAAAAAAAATCAGATGTCCCGTTTCTCTCAATCCCTATTCTTCTATTAAAAATAAATACAAAAATCACAAGATACTATAATGCTCAACATGGAAGCTCTTATCAGATCTTATGCAAAGATATCTCTGCAGCCTTATGGAATCATGTTTTACTGACAATCTGGAAAATAATGAAATCATACAAGGATGCCAGTTTTTTTTTTTTTTTGAAAATTATAAAAAAATTACCATACTAAATTTCAACAATAAATATAAAAAATAAAGATTGAATATTCAATCTGGTTAGATTCTTTATCATTACGTGTGTGGCATCATTGAATTTATCTTTTTCAAACAATAATTCAACTGTTATCAGGTATTACTGTGTTGTTGTTGTTGTTGTGGGAAGTGTTAAAATTCATTATTAAAATTCCTTCATTAAAACAAAATTCAAAACAAAGGAATCAAAAAAAATATGCATCTCATAAGGCTACAATAAGAAAGTAAGATGGATGTGTCCGAACCTGGAACCACTTAGCGTGCCGCAGAGCCGCCAGAGCGGCAAGGCATTTTAGCCTGTCCAAGACGTCCTCTGGGTCTTTCACCAAGGTTACATCTAAAAACGAATGAGTCCAATTGTCAAAATGGTGGTCGGTTGAGGTGGAACGGGTGTTTGACCAGGTAGAGCAAGACGCATTAACAAGAAGATACAAACACATTGCCACACATACCAAGACAGGGTTTCAGTAGGGAACCAGGAAGTGAACATCCTGACCTCATTTGGAGATGTAGAGTGTCATGTATGTAACGTTAGGTTTACGCTGGTGTGAGGTAAAGGGAAGGTGAATTACGGGACGTAAAATGCTAAACAAAACCTTGAGAGAATAGAAGCAGGATGAGTGACGGGAACCACCAGAGCGTCAACAGCCTGATCATTATCTAATTCAGGCTGACCTAGTGTCGGCTGGTACCAACAGTTATTCATTTGATCGAGTAACTGAACTGTATGTAGGCCTATTGTTATCATGTGCTGAAATGTAAGCCTTAACAGAGAAGTTTCAAATCTCAAAAACTGAGATATAACGTTTGTTTGTTCTTCAAGTAAGCAACGTTACGCCAATCATTTGTCACTTTCAGTCTTAGATCTTCTGAGATGACACTGTACGGATACTCTAGGGGGATTCCAATGGGTCGTTACTCTGGGCCCTGGCGCATTACTCTGGGCCCTGGTAACTAATAACAGAAACAAAGGAGAGAGGTCAGAACAGGAGTGTTAACTGAGCTGACGTCTAACAGTGGCATGGCAATGATAGGTGTGGCAAAGTGTTTGGGTGGTGGGGGGGGAAACCTTGGTCAAAAATCCTTCCGGAGGAGCTGGTTGGCTGGGGGGCGAGGTTTGAACCCTCACAGATACTGGAGATGTATTTTTTGAAAGATAAAACAATTAAAAAAAGAACAGAGGGCTTTGGGGACTGAACTGGTAAAGAAAACTACAAATTATGTTGCAGCAGAAAAACTACAAACATGGAAGCTCCCAGCAGAAAAAAGAAGGGTTAGATCGGACATCGTTGCATGCATAACTGGCTGGATTAAAATCAGTAGGTTGGGCATGAAACCAACAAACAGATACATCACACTAACTGTATACTGCTCTGCAGTACCCGGGTCCAACCACAGTCTGCCAAAGCCTTCATTCCTGGCCTACTGAAGTCTACTGCAGGCTGGCCACACAGCGTCCCCATTTTGCACCTTTATGCTGAAGTGTGCACTTGCCCACTTTCTGAAACTGGATTTAACAAAATGCTGGATGGATACCCTCTCTGGGCAACTCCAATCCTTATGCTTTCAAATCCACTTTCTGAAACTGGATTTAACAAAATGGTAGATAGATACCCTCTCTGGGCAACTCCAATCCTTATGCTTTCAAATCCATTGACAGAGTGTGCAAGTGCACACTTCTGGAATAGGGTGAGAAAAGAAAAAAAAAGTTGGCACAACAAAACATAAGAGGCGTGCTAGATAGATACAGGAGCTTAGCAACACTCACTCCCACCCCTCCATTGTCAACGAATGCAGAGAATGGATCACTTGATCAATAGGGCTTTTTCACGTCATATCTTTTTTTGGGGGGGTTTGTTAACAGCATGATTAGCTACAAAACAAGGACAGATCTGTCTGTGCATAGGCTTCTGTGTGGAGGGGGACACCAGTTCACTCAGGGAGCATGTAAGAACAGATCACCTCCTCGCGACCAGACCAACATAAGATTTGTTTCCTGTGGGGATGTGTGAACCCATTTCTTGTCTTTGTGTTCTAGAACAGTCTGTGTTTTAGAACAGTCTGTGTTCTAGAACAGCTTGCCAGTGTTCTAGAACCATCTGTGTGTGTTCTGTAACAGTCTTCTGTAACCCTGTTCTTTCTGCTCTTCTCATTTGGCCTAATCCTAACCTGACAAAACGCCCGCTCAACTCAAACTTCCGCTAAAAATCTCTCCAGCAACATCAATCTACGCACGATTTGTGCAGAGCTTTGAGTTGTGTGCACGTTTCGTAAGTCAGGATCCGGTGCCTCGCCGCTTCCCCTTCCCAATGGGTCTTTCATTTCTTTGTAATATCTGTAGAGAATAACGTTCCTCTGATGTATATAGTTCTGATCTAAGAGAGCTAACGATTGACCCGGGGTGGGAGGGTTTATCGTAGGTGTGACGGTGGAACAAACGCCCCTGGGAATACAGGAAACAAAAATTAAATCTTACCTGGGAACTAAAAACTAGTCTGAAAATGCAAACACTGTCCATGCTTTGTTTTGTAGGGGACAGCATTACAAGACGCACTGAAGGAGAGTTCCAGATAGAGTAAGAGCTACACTGGTGGCACGAGGAACAGTCAAGACTTCACCACGACTGCTGAGCTCTATCCATGACTAGAAAGTCAAGTTTCTACAAAGACGTTTTTCAATGTTGAGCCTTTGGTATATCATTCAGGTTGGTTTTAAGATACAAAATTACAAGTCAAAAAGATGGCTTCTCTGCCTTCAAAAACAGGTCTCTTGGACAATCTGAACGGATCCCCAAAACTTTAGTTCTTTGCATACTTCCCTTTAAACACGGTTTATGATATTCCGTGAATTAAAACTACAGAGTATTGACAATTTAGCACTTCTCTAATCCCAACGTTTAAAAAACCTTAAAATATATATATATTTTTAAATCACTGAATATTGGGCCTAGAATTCCTAAAGGCCTTTTGAAAGCACACCGTTTTATGATGACCGATCATCTCATGTCATGACAGAGCTCAAGCGCTTCATTGGTTGAAGTTGAAAACGATAACTGGAGTCTATAAAAATGACAAAACGGTGAGAAAGGCTCAACAGGTCAAATCTGAACTTCGTGCCAGGGCATACAGCTGGAAGTGCCACCAGGGTAGGTCTCCTCCGATAATGAATCTTACAGGGTGCATTCATTCAGGTACTGGGTGAGCGGCAAACTTTAAGACCATTGGAGAAACAGGATCATTGAAATAGTCCCAAAATGTGCAAACCCCACCCTGAACACACTAATGCACCCATAGTGGCAGAGAGAGAGAGAGAAAGGAAGGAGAGTGGGCGATGTCTTTCCAACCTCCGTCCCGTGGCGGGGGTGTGGTAGGGGTCTCCTCCTCCTCTCGGATGCTGGGGGAGGTCAGGGTGATGGTGACTGTCATTTTGGGGTCAGCTCCAGACGCCAGGATGATGGAACAGTTCTCGATGGAACCCTTCACCTCGTACTTCTCTGGGGTCACCACCTGGAGGGGAGGGAAGAAGAGCGAGAGAGGTAAGTGTGTGGGTATCATTGGTGTGTGTGTGTGTATATATCGTTAGGGTGTGTGTGTATATATCGTTAGGGTGTGTGTGTGTGTGTGTGTGTGTGTATATCGTTAGGGTGTGTGTGTGTGTGTGTGTATATCGTTAGGGTGTGTGTGTGTGTGTGTGTATATCGTTAGGGTGTGTGTGTGTGTGTGTATATCGTTAGGGTGTGTGTGTGTGTGTGTGTATATCGTTAGGGTGTGTGTGTGTGTGTGTATATCGTTAGGGTGTGTGTGTGTGTGTGTATATCGTTAGGGTGTGTGTGTGTGTGTGTATATCGTTAGGGTGTGTGTGTGTGTGTGTGTATATCGTTAGGGTGTGTGTGTGTGTGTGTATATCGTTAGGGTGTGTGTGTGTGTGTGTGTATATCGTTAGGGTGTGTGTGTGTGTGTGTGTGTATATCGTTAGGGTGTGTGTGTGTGTGTGTGTATATCGTTAGGGTGTGTGTGTGTGTGTGTATATCGTTAGGGTGTGTGTGTGTGTGTGTATATCGTTAGGGTGTGTGTGTGTGTGTGTATATCGTTAGGGTGTGTGTGTGTGTGTGTGTATCGTTAGGGTGTGTGTGTGTGTGTGTGTATCGTTAGGGTGTGTGTGTGTGTGTGTGTATCGTTAGGGTGTGTGTGTGTGTGTGTGTATCGTTAGGGTGTGTGTGTGTGTGTGTATCGTTAGGGTGTGTGTGTGTGTGTGTGTGTGTGTGTGTGTGTGTGTGTGTGTGTGTGTGTGTGTGTGTGTGTGTGTGTGTGTGTGTGTACCGTCAGCTGCTTGGGAAGATGCTCCAATATGCGGCTGAGCAGGTTCTTGGTGGGTTTCTCTGAGCAAAGCAGGACCAGGTTGACATTGTTGTCTCCACAGAGCAGCAGTCCTTTAGCCAGGACCCCCACCCTCATCACCCCCTTCAGAGCTCTACAGGAGGGAGGCGTTCATTAGGTATCTAATGTTAGAAAACAGACCGAAACAGAGCAGCACCCCCGTCCTCATCACCCCCTTTCAGAGCTCTGAGGAGACAAACATTCAGGGTTGAGTTTCCCCAACCTTCCATCCATCTATCCCCCACTCATCCTTCCATCCATCTATCCCCCACTCATCCATCTATCCCCCACTCATCCATCTATCCCCCACTCATCCATCTATCCCCCACTCATCCTTCCATCCACCCATCCCCCACTCATCCTTCCATCCCCCACTCATCCTTCCATCCATCTATCCCCCACTCATCCTTCCATCCATCCATCCCCCACTCATCCTTCCATCCATCCATCCCCCACTCATCCTTCCATCCATCTATCCCCCACTCATCCTTCCATCCCCCACTCATCCATCCATCCATCCCCCACTCATCCATCCATCCATCCCCCACTCATCCTTCCATCCATCTATCCCCCACTCATCCTTCCATCTATCTATCCCCCACTCATCCTTCCATCCCCCACTCATCCATCCATCCATCTATCCCCCACTCATCCTTCCATCCATCTATCCCCCACTCATCCTTCCATCCATCTATCCCCCACTCATCCTTCCATCCATCTATCCCCCACTCATCCTTCCATCCATCTATCCCCCACTCATCCTTCCATCCCCCACTCATCCATCTATCCCCCACTCATCCATCTATCCCCCACTCATCCTTCCATCCCCCACTCATCCATCCATCCATCTATCCCCCACTCATCCTTCCATCCCCCACTCATCCATCCATCCATCTATCCCCCACTCATCCTTCCATCCCCCACTCATCCATCCATCCCCCACTCATCCATCCATCCATCTATCCCCCACTCATCCTTCCATCCATCCATCCCCCACTCATCCTTCCATCTATCTATCCCCCACTCATCCTTCCATCCATCCATCCCCCACTCATCCTTCCATCTATCTATCCCCCACTCATCCTTCCATCCACCCATCCCCCACTCATCCTTCCATCCTCACCGGTCTTGGGGAGTCTTGGAAACCTCTTTTGTATCCTTGTCCTCCCCAGTAGTCTCCTTGGTCTTGTCCTGGTCGATGATGATGTCCGAGACCAGTTTGAGGGCTCTCTCTGTGATAGAGACGATCTTCTGGATGGCCTGCAGCTCGTCCTCAGAGGGGTAGATGGTCGCGTGCTTCGTCATCACGTAACGGTCGTCTGATGAGTCCGGCCGACGGGGAGGCTGCGAGGTAAAGCACAACGAAAGGTCTCAATGCCACCACAGTGGGAAGGAAGGGGGTTAGAAATTCTTACCATATAGTCACTGGATTCTAAGGCAATAGCTAAAGTATGTGTCGTGGAAAATCCTGTGTTTTACTGTTTAAAATAATTGTCTCTTGTTATATGCTAGTGTTTTTTCTAACCTCACACAAACTTGTCTTTGTGGGACTTAGCCATAAGATTGGGCGTGTAGCTAAGATCCGTTTAGGTGGGACTGCAGCATGTGACATCCCGTGGGTTTACTATCTGCAGGAAGTCAGCTGTGTGGCACCTTGCAGGAAGGAGCAGTGTGAACCGACAAAAACGCCGTTATACGGTCGAATCTTCTTAATATGCACAAACAAACCGCCTTTTAAAAACTCTGTTCCGCCCGTTTCCACACATCTGCTAAACCGCCAAGAGGTTTTATCCTATAAAAGCAGAGACCCGACTATGTCCCGACTATGTTTGTTAAGCTTTCAACTGAATCACTTTTGGCAGTGATTAATTCATTCATTTTTGCAAATCTTAAAGGTTGTTGTAAGAGGGATCTCCAGTCTCCCTCTTCCTGTAGAATTGCTACGACAATTTAGCGACGAGGATGGGATGGCTAACTCCGCTTGCTGATTGCTCCACAAGGAGACAAAACTGCAAGGGAGTCCACACCAACTAAAAACAGAGCAGAAAAGGGACCCGCCTCGGACCATTCTCGGACAGGTGAGACCGATATTATTTTAAACATCACAGAAAATCCTGTTCTGGGAACAGTTGTGCACGAGGTATTTTGTTGTATCAAAAGATACCCCTAGTTATAAACTTTGTTGTAGCAGAGTTATTTCTGAATAGGAGAAGTCCTAGAATCTTTCATTAGGAAATCATAATTCTAGGGCAAACATCCTGTTGATCTCCAATTTGGATATTTTCGTTGAAGCAGAAGTCTCCTGGTCAGAGACCAGGGGTTGTGTTTCTCTGTTGAAGCAGAGAAGTGGTCATGGGATGACACGGTTGTGAGTTGTGATCCCAGGGTACAATCCTGAGATAAGAAAATATTCCTATTTCTGCAGCTAAGAAAAACAAAAAATAATAAAAAATAAAATGTATTAAAATCAGTGTACTGGTAAAACAGAAGGTTATGATTGGGAAACCAGCTGTAAATGTAAAACCTACATGGGAAATTTGGATAGGAGAAACTACCATGTGGCTATAACATTTAAAATGACATAAAATATATATATATATATTTTTTTAAAGTGTGTGTTTGGGGGGGGACTCGTTTGAATTATAAGAATTCAATTGAATTAAAAACACTTGTGTGTATAGTGGAGTTTCACAATGGGAGCCAAGAGCAGCATGGAAGAACATTGCCTGTCCGACGTCCCGCTGACTGGTGAAGGAAAAATGGCAGATAAATGGGGCATTCTGGAACATTCTGGAACATTCTGGAACATTCTGGAACATGTACCGCTCCGGCACAAAGTAACAGATTTTCCCTTAAAAAAGGCACATCGAGTGAAGTTTTATTAGCAGAGTGTAGAAGAACTTAGAGAAGTTTGAGGAAACTAAGAAAGGAAAGTTATGTCCATTTTTTTTTAAATTACTTTTTAAAATTTATTTTACTAAGCAACTCAGTTAAGAACAAATTCTTATTTACAATGACGGCCTACCCAGGCCAAACCCTCCCCTAACCCGGACGACGCCGGGCCAAAATTGTGCGCCGCCCTATGGAACTCCCAATCACAACCGGTTGTGATACAGCCCGGGATCGAACTCGGGTCTGTAGTGACGCCTGTAGCACTGCGACGCAGTGTCTTAGACCGCTGCGCCACTCAGAATGGATTGGGGTAAGTTTAGAAAGTGGGAGAGGGAAGCTGAAAGACAGTCGGACAGGAAGTTAAAGGAATAATGGTGAGGGGAAAGTAAGAAGAAGAAACAGACGGAGGAAGAAAAGGAGAAACCGAGATGAAGACTTCCCACCATTTATTTTACCTTTATTTAACTGGGCAAGTCAGTTAAGAACAAACTCTTATTTTCAATGACGGCCTAGGAACAGTGGGTTAACTGCCTGTTCAGGGGCAGAACCACAGATTTGTACCTTGTCAGCTTAGGGGTTTGAACTTGCAACCTCCCGGTTACTAGTCCAACGCTCTAACCACTAGGCTACCCTTATACCCCTGTATCCACTGCACCAGCCCTGGTTGTCTTACAGCAACTTGCTCAGCCATCTCCTCCACCGCAGCTCTACCAGCAGACCGAGGAGTCCTCAGAGGCGGCCCACAAGCAGTGGAAATCCGTTCTCCTCCACTGCCCACATTGAGTCCCGTTCTCTGGTGTTGGACTCTGGCAACTTAGTCCACCATCGACGTTGACCCCTAATCACGCAGCTAAGTCCCTCACCCCCAACGACCAGAACATGTAAAAAAAGGGGGACCCGAACACAACCTTTCTCCAGGCACCTCTGGTAACGTTCCCTAATCCACGACCTGCGGATGGCGAAGAGGGCCATGACAAGTCTACACGCTCATTCGACATCCAGAAGACGAAATGAAAGACACTGCTAAAGAAGGTCTTACAAAGGGACGCTGGTGTTTTTAACCACACAGCTATTTAAGATGGCCCGGCGGTACAAGCCATCTGCAGGCTGAGATCGCGCACATTTGCGGGGTATCATGATGAGGCTACGATGGTCGGACGTGGAGGGAGGCTTCGATGAAAACTACCAATAGGATGAGAGGAGGGAGCCTATCAGACCCAACTGGCTACAATGTGTGATCGCATAAAATAACATTACCCCACCCATGACCGATTGGGCAGCAGAAAGCTAGAGAGTCGTTGGAAGCCTACAGACAGACTGGAGACCTGCTACCGTAAACATAGTGGGTTTAAACCAATGACTGATGACCACCGCAATGATGACTAAACCCCGTCCTGACCTCCCCTGTAGACCAGGTCTATAAACCCCTCTCCATTACTGAATGCTGACCGGGAGCTGTTAGTTGATGGTTCCGTCCAAAAGGCCACCCGTTGGTGGGCCCCATTGGGGATAAGACCCTATCTGAGCAGACAGGAAACAGTCGCTACAGCTGTCGATAGATACTCTAGAGTCCAAAACTGCCATCGCATATCTCTCAGCTCTGGTTGCAGAATTGTTTACACTGACTAAGGTGTGAATTCTAGCTAAGGATAAAACCGCTAGCATTTATACTGATAGCAGATACACGTTCCGGTGTTGGTGCACAATTCTGTAACGCTGTGGAAGCATTGTGTGTTCTTTACTTCATCTGGTGAGATGATTAATCACTAATGATTTTCTCTAAAACTGATAGCGAACCCCCCCTCCCTGTCGACCAGGTCTATAAACCCCATCCTGACCTCTCCTACGAATCTCCACATGGTTTTACATTGTGTTTCTGATCTGCAAACCAGGCGAGACAGAAAGAAGTGTCCCTTGGGGCCAGAATTACTAACAAGTCTGAAAGGTTTATTTTACAAAACCGTTGATTTGAGTGGAAATATATGGTAACTGATTAAAAATGGGTTAATTTGTGTAGAGTGGCTGCTTCGCCAGAGGTTCTGGGACGTGTCCAGTCAGTACATGGTGAGAACCGCTGTCTTACCACGGGTCCCTGTGGCTGAGGGATGGGCATGCCAGGCCGAACCCCCAGGAGACCAGGTGGGCCAGGGGTCCCCTGGAGGTATGGTCCGTCCCCTGGCATCCTGGGGCCCCCACGCCTGTCGTCCCAGTGGTGCTGCTCCTCCATACGACGCCAGTACATCTCCTCCTCATAACGTCTAGACACAGAGAGCGAGAAAGCGAGAGACAGAGAGACAGAGACACACAGACAGAAAGAGCGAGAGAGACACAGGCAGAGAGAGAGAGACAGAGAGAGACACACACACACACACAGGCAGAGAGAGAGAGAGAGACACACACAGGCAGAGAGACATTCATTTTTGGGAAGTATTCACTCAATTGGCATGAGCTAGAGAGACAGAGTTGGTGGATATTAGTATACTGTGTGTGTGACCCACCCTATCTCGCCATACCTCATCTCCATCCTCCATCTCTCCTCTTCCTCTCGCCTCCTCCAGTACTCCTCCTTCTGCATCTGTTTCCTCATCTTCTCTTCCTGGATCTTCCTGGCTCTGATAGAGGGCTTCACCTCCACCTGTAGCTCCGGGTTCACCTTTTTCTACAAGGAACAAAGTAGGGGGACCGCGTTATTGTGTGCCCATAATCGCAGGTCTGAGACCAGGGTTTCCTCAGTCAGTTGGTTATTTGAATCAGCTGTATAGTGCTAGGACACACCTCCATGTTTTCCTACGGAATTAGTTTCATGACAGTGATCAACTGGTTAAAAAAAGTGACTCCACTAACTCTATACTGCAGGCGGTGTCTCCTGTCCTTCAGTGACTCCACTAACCTCGTACTGCAGGTGGTGTCTCCTGTCCTTCAGTGACTCCACTAACCTCGTACTGCAGGCGGTGTCTCCTGTCCTTCAGTGACTCCACTAACCTCGTACTGCAGGCGGTGTCTCCTGTCCTTCAGTGACTCCACTAACCTCGTACTGCAGGTGGTGTCTCCTGCCCTTCAGTGACTCCACTAACTTTATACTGCAGGCGGTGTCTCCTGTCCTTCAGTGTCTCCACTAACTTTATACTGCAGGCGGTGTCTCCTGTCCTTCAGTGACTCCACTAACCTCGTACTGCAGGCGGTGTCTCCTGTCCTTCAGTGACTCCACTAACCTCGTACTGCAGGCGGTGTCTCCTGTCCTTCAGTGACTCCACTAACCTCGTACTGCAGGTGGTGTCTCCTGCCCTTCAGTGACTCCACTAACTTTATACTGCAGGCGGTGTCTCCTGTCCTTCAGTGTCTCCACTAACTTTATACTGCAGGCGGTGTCTCCTGTCCTTCACTGACTCCACTAACTTTATATTGCAGGCGGTGTCTCCTGTCCTTCAGTGACTCCACTAACTCTATACTGCAGGCGGTGTCTCCTGCCCTTCACTGACCCCACTAACTTTATACTGCAGGCGGTGTCTCCTGCCCTTCACTGACCCCACTAACTTTATACTGCAGGCGGTGTCTCCTGCCCTTCACTGACCCCACTAACTTTATACTGCAGGCGGTGTCTCCTGCCCTTCACTGACCCCACTAACTTTATACTGCAGGCGGTGTCTCCTGCCCTTCACTGACCCCACTAACTTTATACTGCAGGCGGTGTCTCCTGTCCTTCAGTGACTCCACTAACTCTATACTGCAGGCGGTGTCTCCACTAACTTTATACCGCAGGCGGTGTCTCCACTAACCTTATACTGCAGGCGGTGTCTCCTGCCCTTCAGTGACTCCACTAACTTTATACTGCAGGCGGTGTCTCCTGCCCTTCAGTGACTCCACTAACTTTATACTGCAGGCGGTGTCTCCTGCCCTTCAGTGACTCCACTAACTTTATACTGCAGGCAGTGTCTCCTGTCCTTCAGTGACTCCACTAACCTCGTACTGCAGGCGGTGTCTCCTGCCCTTCAGTGACTCCACTAACCTCGTACTGCAGGCGGTGTCTCCTGCCCTTCAGTGACTCCACTAACTCTATACTGCAGGCGGTGTCTCCTGCCCTTCAGTGACTCCACTAACTTTATACTGCAGGCGGTGTCTCCTGCCCTTCAGTGACTCCACTAACCTCGTACTGCAGGCGGTGTCTCCTGCCCTTCAGTGACTCCACTAACCTCGTACTGCAGGCGGTGTCTCCTGCCCTTCAGTGACTCCACTAACTCTATACTGCAGGCGGTGTCTCCTGTCCTTCAGTGACTCCACTAACTCTATACTGCAGGCGGTGTCTCCTGTCCTTCAGTGACTCCACTAACTCTATACTGCAGGCGGTGTCTCCTGTACTTCAGTGACTCCACTAACTCTATACTGCAGGCAGTGTCTCCTGTCCTTCAGTGACTCCACTAACTTTATACTGCAGGCAGTGTCTCCTGTCCTTCAGTGACTCCACTAACCTCGTACTGCAGGCAGTGTCTCCTGTCCTTCAGTGACTCCACTAACTTTATACTGCAGGCAGTGTCTCCTGTCCTTCAGTGACTCCACTAACCTCGTACTGCAGGCGGTGTCTCCTGCCCTTCAGTGACTCCACTAACCTCGTACTGCAGGCGGTGTCTCCTGCCCTTCAGTGACTCCACTAACTCTATACTGCAGGCGGTGTCTCCTGCCCTTCAGTGACTCCACTAACTTTATACTGCAGGCGGTGTCTCCTGCCCTTCAGTGACTCCACTAACCTCGTACTGCAGGCGGTGTCTCCTGCCCTTCAGTGACTCCACTAACCTCGTACTGCAGGCGGTGTCTCCTGCCCTTCAGTGACTCCACTAACTCTATACTGCAGGCGGTGTCTCCTGTCCTTCAGTGACTCCACTAACTCTATACTGCAGGCGGTGTCTCCTGTCCTTCAGTGACTCCACTAACTCTATACTGCAGGCGGTGTCTCCTGTACTTCAGTGACTCCACTAACTCTATACTGCAGGCAGTGTCTCCTGTCCTTCAGTGACTCCACTAACTTTATACTGCAGGCAGTGTCTCCTGTCCTTCAGTGACTCCACTAACCTCGTACTGCAGGCAGTGTCTCCTGTCCTTCAGTGACTCCACTAACCTCGTACTGCAGGCAGTGTCTCCCGTCCTTCAGTGACTCCACTAACCTTGTACTGCAGGCGGTGTCTCCTGCCCTTCAGATGCATCTCTTTGGCGTTGGGATCGTTGAAGCTACATTCACACAGCTTACAGTGAAACCGGATCACCTTGCCTTCGTCGTTACGCACCTACAGAGAAGAAATCAATGTTTTATTAAAACGTATTTTTCGACACAAAAGATGGTATTTGACAATAGAACTAAGCAATGTTTCAAATACCATTATTAATATGGAACGGTTAACCTCTAGGGTAGGGGGCAGGGTAGGGGGCAGCATTCGGAATTTTGGATGAAAAGCGTGCCCAAAGTAAACTACCTGCTACTCAGGCCCAGAAGATAGGATATGCATATAATTAGTAGATTTGGATAGAAAACACCAAAACTGTTAAAATAATGTCTAGCAGAACTGGCAAAAACCAGAGGAAAATCCAACCAGGAAGTACTATTATTTTGAAAGGCTGTTTTTCATTGAAAGCCTATCCACCATACAAAGACTTAGGACCCAGTTCACGAGCTCTATGGCTTCCTCAACATGTGACCAGTCTTTAGACATCGTTTCAGGCTTTTACTTTGAAAAATGAGGGAGATACAGCACTTTCAATCAGTGGCCAGTGGAAATTTCCATTCATCAGCCATGTGCCTGATCAGGAACGCGCCTTTCTTGTTTCTCCTTTCTTATTGACAAAGCTTTTTTCCGGTTGAAATATTTTTGATTATTTATGACAAAAACAACCGGAGGATTGATTTTAAACATCGTTTGGCATGTTTCTACTAACTTGTATTGTACTTTTTTAAAACTTTGTCTGGAATTACGCACGAGCCTTCTGCATTCATATTACTGGACAAAACACAAACAAAAAAAGGAAGTTTTTGGTCATAAAGAGGGACACTATCGAACAAAACAAACATTTGTCTAACGTGGAGGCCTGGGAGTGCCAACAGATGAAGATCAAAAGGTAGCATTAAAATTAATCACCTATTTCTGACACCTCTCCCTGTTTGGAAATGGGCTGTATGGGCTTCTGTGGCTAGGAGCTGTCCTAACATAATCGCAAAGCTTTCGCCGTAAAAGCATTTTTTTGTGGAGGCAACAGAATGGTACTCCATTCTGTTCTATCTATATAAAACATATATGTTATATAATGAATATATTTATTCATTATTTTGCCCCAGCCGCAAACTCCGGCTCTGTGTAGTTAACAGACAGCTCTGCTCAGTCATCACCATTTTACCTGTTGTTGTTTGAGCTGATTAGCGGTTGTTGTCTCACCCATTGTTGTCTTAGCTAGCGCTCCAAATCAACACCTGTGATTACTTTATGCCTCGCTGTATGTCTCATATGTCATTATGCCTTGTATACTGTTGTTTAGGTTCGTTATCCCACACGTGGTGACCTCACCCATTATAACCAGCTTATCCAGAGGTACAACCTCTTATCATCACTCAATGCCTGGGCTTACCCCCGCTGTACCTACCTCACCCGCCTGCACATTATGCCCTGAATCGATTTCACCCAGAAATCTGCTCCTTTTATTATCTGTCCCCAACGCTCTAGGCGTTCTGATAGCCTTTAGCCGTACCCTCAACCTACTCCTCTTCTGTTCCGCGAGGTGATGTGGAGGTAAACCCAGGCCCTGCATGTCCCCAGGCACTCTCATTTGTTGACTTCTGTGATCCAAAAAGTCTTGGTTTCATGCATGTCAACACCAGAAGCCTCCTCCCTAAGTTTGTTTTACTCACTGCTTTAGCACACTCTGCCAACCCTGATGTCCTTGCCGTGTCTGAATCCTGGCTCAGGAAGGCCACCAACAATTGAGATTTCCATACCCAGCTACAACATTTTCCGTCAAGTTAGAACTGCCAATGGGGGAGGAGTTGCAATCTACTACAGAGATAGCCTACAAAGTTCTGTCATACTTTCCAGGTCCATACCCAAACAGTTCGAACTTCGAATTTTAAAATTGACTCTCCAGAAATAAGTCTCCCACTGTTGCCGCCTGCTACCGACCCCCTCAGCTCCCAGCTACCGACCCCCCTCAGCTCCCAGCTGTGCCCTGGACCTAAACTGGGATATGCTTAACACCCCAGCAGTCCTACAATCTAAACTAGATGCCCTCAATCTCACACAAAATCATCAAGGAACCCACCAAGTACAACCCTAAATCCGTATTGTCCGCGGTCAAACGACCACCCCTCATCACTGTCAAACGCTCCATAAAACACTTCAGCGAGCAGGCCTTTCTAGTCGACCTGGCCCGGGTAACCGGGAAGGATATTGACCTCATCCCATCAGTTGAGGATGCCTGGTCGAACTTTAAAAGTAATTTCCTCACCATCTTAGATGAGCATGCCCCTTGCAAAAAATGCAGAACTAAGAACAGATATAGCCCTTGGTTCACTCCAGACCTGACTGCCCTCAACCAGCACAAAAACATCCTGTGGCGGACTGCAATAGCATCGAATAGTCCCCGCGATATGCAACTGTTCAGGGAAGTCCGGAACCAAAACACGCAGTCAGTCAGGAAAGCAAAGGCAAGCCTTTTTCAAGCAGAAATTCGCATTCTGTAGCTCGAACTCCAAAAGGTTCTGGGACACTGTAAAGTCCATGGAGAACAAGAGCATCTCATCCCAGCTGCCCACTGCACTGAGGCTAGGTAACACCACAGAACTCACTACTGTAATGGTCCAGGTTACAAGTGGCTCAGTGAATCGTGTTTGCATCTCAATGTGAAAAAAACTGTTTGCATGTGCTTCACAAAGAGGGCAACAGATGCTACTGAGCCAGATGTCTGTGTGTCAGGGGAGAAGCTCCAGGTGGCATCTGATTTTAAGTACCTTTGCATGATACTTGATTCCAATCTCTTAAAAAGCATGTGAAAAAGGTAATCCAAATAACCAAATTCAACCTCGCTAATTTCCGATTTATACTAAATTGTTTGACTACAGAGGTAGCAAAACTGTACTTCAAATCTATGATACTCCCCCACTTAACATACTGCTTGACTAGTTGGGCCCAAGCTTGCTGTGCAACATTAAGACCTATTCAGTCTGTCTACAAACAGGCTCTCAAAGTGCTTGATAGGAAGCCCAATCGCCATCATCACTGTTACATCCTCAGAAAGCATGTGCTCCTGAGTTGGGAAAATCTAGTCCAATACACCGACGCATGTCTTGTATCAATATCCTAAATGGTCAGGCTCCTCCCCCTCCACTCAGTATTTTTGTTAAAAGAAAACCCAAACATATGGCAGCAGATCCACAAGGTCTGCCATGAGAGATGACTGTATAGTTCCCCTAAGGAAAAGCACCTTTAGTAAATCCGTTTTCTCTGTGAGAGCTTCCCATGTCTGGAATACACTGCCATCAGAATCACATAACTGCACCACATATCACACTTTCACAAAATGCATCAAGACATGGCTAAAGGTCAATCAGATTTGGGGTACTGTATATAGACTTTCTTTTTTCACTGTGTCATTGACTTGTTTATTGCATGTGTAACTCTGTGTCACACTGCTTTGACTTATCTTGGCCAGGTTGCATGAGAACTTGTTCTCAACTAGCCTACCTGGTTAAATTAAGGTGAAATAGAGGCTGACCTGATCGGCCTTCGTTTACCCCTCAGTCCTTCAGAATTACAATAATTATATCATATATTCTACTACACCTGTGGCAAGACATTCACTCAGGTTTTTGGTTCTATGTGATCTGACCTCTTCCACATAGTCGTGTCCAACGGGCTGCACGTCATTCTGCAAGGCGGCCAGGGTAGACAGCGAATCAGAGGACTCGTTCTTTGTCTCCTGAGGTTGGGGGACCAATGAGGGCGGAGGAGGCTTGGATGTCTCCACCTTCCCGGTAGTCTGGAGCTTGTTTCCCCCTGGAGACAGAAGAATTGTTGAGGATTGGTTAATAAATATAATAATAAATAATAAGTGGTTCTGATGACTTGCAGCTTTACAGGGTCAATAATAATAAATAATAAATCCCATTTAGCAGACGCTTTTGTCCAAAGCGACTTACAAGTCGGCTGGGGCCACTACTTTTACATATGGGTGGCCCCAGCGGGAATCGAACCCACGACGCTTGGCGTTGCAAGCGCCATGCTCTACCGACTGAGCCACACAGGACCCCAGGGTCAAAAGAGTCTCGCCAGCCAAAGACGAACGTCTAAGGTGCGGCAGGTAGCATAGCGGTTAAGATCATTAACCAAAGGGTCTCTGGTTCGGCCCAGCAACCAAAGGGTCTCTGGTTCGGCCCAGCAACCAAAGGGTCTCTGGTTCGGCCCAGCAACCAAAGGGTCTCTGGTTCGGCCCAGCAACCAAAGGGTCTCTGGTTCGGCCCAGCAACCAAAGGGTCTCTGGTTCGGATCCCTGAGCAGACAAGCTGGGGGAAAAAATAAAATCTGTCAATGTGCACTTAACCCTAATTGCTCCTGCAAGTCGCTCTGGATAACAGTGTCTGCTAAATGACTCAAATTTGAATCAACACTGAACAAAAATATGTAAAAAGTGTTTCATGAGCTAAAATATCCCAGAAATGATCCACACACAAAAAGCTTATTTCTCTCAAATGTTGTGCACAAATTTGTTTGTTCGTGCGCATTTTTCCTTTGCCAAGATAATCCATCCACCTGACAGGTGTGGTATAATCAAGAAGCTGGTTAAACAGCATGATCATTACACAGGTGCACCTTGTGCTGGGGACAATAAACCGCCACTCTAAAATGTGTAGTTTTGTTACAACACAATGACAGAGAAAAAATCTCAATTAGGATCTAATAGCAACTAGGATGGGTTGATCTTATGACTGTGCCTTTGGCTTCTGGACAACAAAAGAAAGTTGATATGAAAACCCAGAGGTCGTCCGACTAATCAGGGCCGAGTTCAAGTTCAACAAATCAGTAATCTGCATTTTTGGACGCAGACTGGCCGACCGCCTGTCACTCCACGAGGAGACTGGCCGACCGCCTGTCACTCCACGAGGAGACTGGCCGACCGCCTGTCACTCCACGAGGAGACTGGCCGACCGCCTGTCACTCCACGAGGAGACTGGCCGACCGCCTGTCACTCCACGAGGAGACTGGCCGACCGCCTGTCACTCCACGAGGAGACTGGCCGACCGCCTGTCACTCCACGAGGAGACTGGCCGACCGCCTGTCACTCCACGAGGAGACTGGCCGACCGCCTGTCACTCCACGAGGAGACTGGCCGACCGCCTGTCACTCCACGAGGAGACTGGCCGACCGCCTGTCACTCCACGAGGAGACTGGCCGACCGCCTGTCACTCCACGAGGAGACTGGCCGACCGCCTGTCACTCCACGAGGAGACTGGCCGACCGCCTGTCACTCCACGAGGAGACTGGCCGACCGCCTGTCACTCCACGAGGAGACTGGCCGACCGCCTGTCACTCCACGAGGAGACTGGCCGACCGCCTGTCACTCCACGAGGAGACTGGCCGACCGCCTGTCACTCCACGAGGAGACTGGCCGACCGCCTGTCACTCCACGAGGAGACTGGCCGACCGCCTGTCACTCCACGAGGAGACTGCTGACCGCCTGTCACTCCACGAGGAGACTTCTGACCGCCTGTCACTCCACGAGGAGACGGCTGACCGCCTGTTACTCCACGAGGAGACTGCTGACCGCCTGTTACTCCACGAGGAGACTGGCTGACCGCCTGTTACTCCACGAGGAGACTGGCTGACCGCCTGTTACTCCACGAGGAGACTGGCTGACCGCCTGTTACTCCACGAGGAGACTGCTGACCGCCTGTTACTCCACGAGGAGACTGCTGACCGCCTGTTACTCCACGAGGAGACTGCTGACCGCCTGTTACTCCACGAGGAGACTGCTGACCACCTGTTACTCCACGAGGAGACTGGGTGGCAGGCTGACCACCTGTTACTCCACGAGGAGACTGCTGACCACCTGTTACTCCACGAGGAGACTGCTGACCACCTGTTACTCCACGAGGAGACTGCTGACCACCTGTTACTCCACGAGGAGACTGCTGACCACCTGTTACTCCACGAGGAGACAGTGGCAGGCTGACCACCTGTTACTCCACGAGGAGACTGGCTGACCACCTGTTACTCCACGAGGAGACTGGCTGACCACCTGTTACTCCACGAGGAGACTGGCTGACCACCTGTTACTCCACGAGGAGACTGGCTGACCGCCTGTTACTCCACGAGGAGACTGCTGACCGCCTGTCACTCCACGAGGAGACTGCTGACCACCTGTTACTCCACGAGGAGACAGGCTGACCACCTGTTACTCCACGAGGAGACTGGCTGACCACCTGTTACTCCACGAGGAGACTGCTGACCGCCTGTTACTCCACGAGGAGACTGCTGACCACCTGTTACTCCACGAGGAGACTGCTGACCGCCTGTTACTCCACGAGGAGACTGCTGACCACCTGTTACTCCACGAGGAGACTGCTGACCACCTGTTACTCCACGAGGAGACTGCTGACCACCTGTTACTCCACGAGGAGACTGGCTGACCGCCTGTTACTCCACGAGGAGACTGCTGACCACCTGTTACTCCACGAGGAGACTGCTGACCACCTGTTACTCCACGAGGAGATTTCTGTGTGTTATTATGTTATAATTAAAAGTCTATGATTTGATAGAGCAGTCTGACTGAGCGATGGTAGGCAGGAGCAGGCTCGTAAGCATTCATTCAAACAACACTTTCCTGCATTTGCCAGCAGCTCTTCGCAATGCTTGAGGCACAGCGCTGTTTATGACTACAAGCCTATCAACTCCTGAGATTAGGCTGGCAATACTATAGTGCCTAAAAGAACATCCAATAGTCAAAGATATATGAAATAAAAATGGTAGAGAGAGAAATAGTCCTATAATAACTACAACATACAACTTCTTACCTGGGAATATTGAAGACTCATGTTGAAACAAACCACCAGCTTTCATGTTCTCATGTTCTGAGCAAGGAACTGAAACATTAGCTTTCTTACATGGCACATATTGCACTTTTACTTTCTTCTCCAACACTGTTTTTGCATTATTAAAACAGGTTTCATTATTTATTTGAGACTAAATAGATTTTTATTTATGTTAAGTTAAAATAAAAAGTGCTCATTGTGTATTGTCATTATTACAAATATTTATAAAAATTAGGTTGAATCATTGGTATAGACTATTTGGACCCACAATAAATCGGTATTGAAAATGGAATGGAACAGGAGAGAAATGCTTGTTAACGGCATAAGGAAGTCTATAAAATAATTGCCTCCACGTTTCTATGGATGGATTTTGGCTAAGTTACTTAAAGTAAAACTTTCAGATTTCAAAAAAATTACGCCGCCCGCAGCTCACTCCGAATGGCAAAATGGGAGGAGTGCTCTCCTCTAACTCGGCTCTGCATGATGACTAACGAAAATACACGCCACAATTTAATTCCACAAAATTATGCAAATTAACCTATAGACCGATATCGAATTGATCAAATTTATTTTTTGTCAGTTAACCGATTAACGGTTACCCGTTAACATCCCTAAGCGAGCTAGATGGGCAGAGAAAGCTGGCCGCAGCCTGACTTTAATCTCAGAGACTGGCATTCAGCTCCCCATTGGCATGCCAACACAGCTCAACCACCCACAGCTCAACCACTAGCCTAGAGCAGTCTCAGCCTCTAGAATTTCATCATGGACCACATTCCACACGCTAACTCCATTTAAATACATTCTCCGAATTGAAAAAGCTAAATTCAAGTTTCAGTGAATGATTGGATCTTTATTTCGGAGGGATATACTGGAACAGCCTTACCGACAAAGTTGATCTTGGGGGTGTTGACCTTCTTGACAGCTGTGGTGGCATTGGCTGCTGATAGGTTGTTCCCCACTAGACCCTTCCCCAGTCCGGCCCCCGCACCACCCTGGCTCACGATGTTAACCGGCTTCAGGTAGGAGGAGTTGGAGGTGGAGCCTGTGGGGGTGGTAGAGGAGGAGACAGGAGTCTTGGAGGAGGAGGCCGTGGAGGTTTGGGTCACTACACTGGGTTCTGTGGAAGGGATGGGCTTCCCCAGCTTGGTGTGGAGCTTCACCACCTGACAGGACAAAATACAAATGAACACAAATATAAAACGCAACATGTAAAGCACAGCCTGGGATTGAACCAGGATCTGTAGTGACGCAGCTAGCAATGGGTTTCCCAAACTCTTTTTTTCCCCCTTTTTTCTCCCCGTCGTTGCAACTCCCGTACGGACTCGGGGAGGCGAAGGCCGAGATTCCCCAAAACAAGACGCCCCAAGGCGCACTGCTTCTTGATACACTGCTTGTTTAAACCAGAAGCCAGCCACACCATACACCTGGCGATCGTGTCAGGATGGAGGAGTCGCTAGAGCGCGATGGGACAAGGACTACCCGGTCAGCCAAACCCTCCCCTAACCCAGGCGACACCGGGCCAATTCTGCGCCGCCTCATGGGCCTTCTGGTCGCGACACAGCCTGAGATCAAACCAGGATCTGCAGTGATGCAGCGAGCACTGGGATACAGTGCCTTAGACCGCTGCACCACTCGGGAGGCCCATTTAGTTTGTTTTGGCTCTAACACTACACAGCCCTACCAACACGTAAAAATTACCTCGACTAACCTGTGCCCCCGCACTGACGCCGTACACCCTCTATATAGCCTTACTGTTATTTTGTTGCGTTACTTATTATTTTTTACTTTATTTGGTAAATCATTCCTTAACTCGTTCTTGAACTGCACTGTTGGTTAACGGCTTGTACGTAAGCATTTCACAGTAAGGTCTACACCGGTTTTATTTGGCACCTGTGACAAATAAAGTTTGATTTGATATGATGTACCAAATGGCTGTGGGCTACACTAGTGCATTTAGCAGACAAGATTTGCTTATAATTCCATGTTATGAAGAATCAATTGAACCAAGCTGAATAAAATAGAAAGGATATTGTCGCCAAACGATTTGAGGGAGTGTTGCAGCTACTCGGTGTTGATAGGAGTACCTGTTTCTTTGTGACCTATGCTTCATTTACATTTATTATACATCTATTATTATTATTATTTTTATTTAATAATGCTGATTTTTAATACTTTGTAAGCTGCATGATGCGACTAATGAAGATTTGAAAAAAAAAAAGTTGCTTGAAAGGCATGAGCTCTGCTTTGTTTGTTTGCGCAGTCTGTACACATTTCATCAGTCTCTCAAACCAATTGTGCACCGCTCTATGGGACTCCCGATCACGGCCGGTTGTGATACAGCCGGGATCGAACCAGGGTCTGTCGTGACACCTCTAGCACTGAGATGCAGTGCCACTCGGGAGCACTTAGTGGGACTATCATTTGTTTTTCAACAGGACAATGACCCAACACACCTCCAGGCTGTGTAAGGTCTATTTGACCAAGAAGGAGAGTGACGGAGTACTGCATCAGATGACCTGGCCTCTGCAATTACCCAACCTCAACCCAATTGAGACTGTTTAGGTTGAGCTGGATCGCAGATTGAAGGAAAAGCAGCCAACAAGTGCGCAGCATGTGTGTGAACTCCTTCAAGACTGTCATAAAGCTGAAAAACATTCGGCCATTTCAGCCACACCCGTTGCTGACGTGTATACAAAGAGCACACAGCCATGCAACCTCCATAGACAAACATTGGCAGTAGAATGGCCCGTACTTAAGAGCGCAGTGACTTTCAACGTGGCAAGTCAGTTCATCAAATTTACATTTTTTTTTCTCCACTCACTCAGTGGTGTACAAAACATTAGGAACACCTGCTCTTTCCATGACACTGACTGACCAGGTGAAAGCTATGATCCCTTATTGAGGTCACTTGATGAGCATTAATATTAGCATATGTTCTGGAATCAACACGGCACCGCAGAGTGATGTCATAATAGACTAAGTGAGTGACCAAACAGACTCCTTGCCCACCCAATCCCCCGAGACATGCCCTGGATGTATTTGATAAGAGTTTGGTCCTAATGCAAACGGACATGAACAATACAAAAAAAAAGGCTAAGTAAAGCCTAGAACCATATCCATTACACCCAGTATTCCTGGACCTCTTCGGGGGAGGGGGGGGGGGGGTAACTAAACCATTGTGACAACCACGGATGCTTTATAAATCCATTTGACCAAGGGGCTTTACCTTCTGGTGCTTGGCTCCTCGGATGTGTGCGGCGTATGCATCTGCCCCGGTGCAGGACACGTCACAGAGCTCACAGCGGAGCTGGTTCTGAGTCCCCCGGGCTGAGCCCCCTCCTCCACTACTGCTGCTGCTGCTGCTCTGGGAGACTTTCAGGGCCACCTCCTTCTTCTTATGCTTCTGGCCCTCCAGGTGCTCCTTGTAGGTCTGGGTGGATGAGAGGGAGAAATCAGTTCTCTCTAGACAGCTCCTTGTAGGTCTGGGTGGATGAGAGGGAGAAATTAGTTCTCTCTAGACAGCTCCTTGTAGGTCTGGGTGGATGAGAGGGAGAAATCAGTTCTCTAGATAGAGCTAAAGCTAAGGACAGGCAGGTAGCATGAGTCTGTGCTAACCTAAAGACAGGCAGGTAGCAGGAGTCTCTGTGCTAACCTAAAGACAGCTAAGCACAGGCAGGTAGCGTGAGTCTCTGTGCTAACCTAAAGACAGCTAAGGACAGGCAGGTAGCATGAGTCTCTGTGCTAACCTAAAGACAGCTAAGGACAGGCAGGTAGCGTGAGTCTCTGTGCTAAACCTAAGGACAGGCAGGTAGCATGAGTCTCTGTGCTAAACCTAAGGACAGGCAGGTAGCGTGAGTCTCTGTGCTAAACCTAAAGACAGGCAGGTAGCGTGAGTCTCTGTGCTAACCTAAAGACAGCTAAGGACAGGCAGGTAGCATGAGTCTCTGTGCTAACCTAAAGACAGCTAAGGACAGGCAGGTAGCGTGAGTCTCTGTGCTAACCTAAAGACAGCTAAGGACAGGCAGGTAGCATGAGTCTCTGTGCTAACCTAAAGACAGCTAAGGACAGGCAGGTAGCGTGAGTCTCTGTGCTAAACCTAAAGACAGGCAGGTAGCGTGAGTCTCTGTGCTAACCTAAAGACAGCTAAGGACAGGCAGGTAGCGTGAGTCTCTGTGCTAACCTAAAGACAGGCAGGTAGCGTGAGTCTCTGTGCTAAACCTAAAGACAGGCAGGTAGCATGAGTCTCTGTGCTAACCTAAAGACAGGCAGGTAGCGTGAGTCTCTGTGCTAAACCTAAGGACAGGTAAGGACAGGCAGGTAGCATGAGTCTCTGTGCTAACCTAAAGACAGCTAAGGACAGGCAGGTAGCGTGAGTCTCTGTGCTAACCTAAAGACAGCTAAGGACAGGCAGGTAGCGTGAGTCTCTGTGCTAACCTAAAGACAGGCAGGTAGCGTGAGTCTCTGTGCTAACCTAAAGACAGGCAGGTAGCGTGAGTCTCTGTGCTAAACCTAAAGACAGGCAGGTAGCGTGAGTCTCTGTGCTAACCTAAAGACAGGCAGGTAGCATGAGTCTCTGTGCTAAACCTAAAGACAGGCAGGTAGCATGAGTCTCTGTGCTAACCTAAAGACAGCTAAGGACAGGCAGGTAGCATGAGTCTCTGTGCTAACCTAAAGACAGGTAAGGACAGGCAGGTAGCATGAGTCTCTGTGCTAACCTAAAGACAGCTAAGGACAGGCAGGTAGCAGGAGTCTCTGTGCTAAACCTAAAGACAGGCAGGTAGCATGAGTCTCTGTGCTAACCTAAAGACAGGCAGGTAGTGTGAGTCTCTGTGCTAACCTAAGGACAGGCAGGTAGCGTGAGTCTCTGTGCTAACCTAAGGACAGGCAGGTAGCATGAGTCTCTGTGCTAAACCTAAGGACAGGCAGGTAGCATGAGTCTCTGTGCTAAACCTAAGGACAGGCAGGTAGCATGAGTCTCTGTGCTAAACCTAAGGACAGGCAGGTAGCATGAGTCTCTGTGCTAAACCTAAGGACAGGCAGGTAGCGTGAGTCTCTGTGCTAAACCTAAGGACAGGCAGGTAGCGTGAGTCTCTGTGCTAACCTAAGGACAGGCAGGTAGCATGAGTCTCTGTGCTAAACCTAAGGACAGGCAGGTAGCATGAGTCTCTGTGCTAAACCTAAGGACAGGCAGGTAGCATGAGTCTCTGTGCTAAACCTAAGGACAGGCAGGTAGCGTGAGTCTCTGTGCTAACCTAAGGACAGGCAGGTAGCGTGAGTCTCTGTGCTAACCTAAGGACAGGCAGGTAGCATGAGTCTCTGTGCTAACCTAAGGACAGGCAGGTAGCGTGAGTCTCTGTGCTAAACCTAAGGACAGGCAGGTAGCGTGAGTCTCTGTGCTAACCTAAGGACAGGCAGGTAGCGTGAGTCTGTGCTAACCTAAGGACAGGCAGGTAGCGTGAGTCTCTGTGCAAAACCTAAGGACAGGCAGGTAGCGTGAGTCTCTGTGCTAACCTAAAGACAGGCAGGTAGCGTGAGTCTCTGTGCTAACCTAAAGACAGGTAAGGACAGGCAGGTAGCGTGAGTCTCTGTGCTAAACCTAAGGACAGGTAAGGACAGGCAGGTAGCATGAGTCTCTGTGCTAAACCTAAAGACAGGCAGGTAGCGTGAGTCTCTGTGCTAAACCTAAAGACAGGCAGGTAGCGTGAGTCTCTGTGCTAACCTAAAGACAGCTAAGGACAGGCAGGTAGCAGGAGTCTCTGTGCTAACCTAAAGACAGACAGGTAGCGTGAGTCTCTGTGCTAACCTAAAGACAGCTAAGGACAGACAGGTAGCATGAGTCTCTGTGCTAAACCTAAAGACAGGTAAGGACAGACAGGTAGCAGGAGTCTCTGTGCTAAACCTAAAGACAGGTAAGGACAGACAGGTAGCAGGAGTCTCTGTGCTAAACCTAAAGACAGGTAAGGACAGGCAGGTAGCGTGAGTCTCTGTGCTAACCTAAAGACAGGCAGGTAGCGTGAGTCTCTGTGCTAACCTAAAGACAGGCAGGTAGCGTGAGTCTCTGTGCTAACCTAAAGACAGGTAAGGACAGGCAGGTAGCATGAGTCTCTGTGCTAACCTAAAGACAGGTAAGGACAGGCAGGTAGCATGAGTCTCTGTGCTAAACCTAAAGACAGGCAGGTAGCGTGAGTCTCTGTGCTAAACCTAAGGACAGACAGGTAGCATGAGTCTCTGTGCTAAACCTAAGGACAGACAGGTAGCATGAGTCTCTGTGCTAAACCTAAGGACAGACAGGTAGCATGAGTCTCTGTGCTAAACCTAAGGACAGACAGGTAGCATGAGTCTCTGTGCTAAACCTAAAGACAGGCAGGTAGCGTGAGTCTCTGTGCTAACCTAAAGACAGGCAGGTAGCATGAGTCTCTGTGCTAAACCTAAGGACAGACAGGTAGCATGAGTCTCTGTGCTAAACCTAAGGACAGACAGGTAGCATGAGTCTCTGTGCTAAACCTAAGGACAGACAGGTAGCATGAGTCTCTGTGCTAAACCTAAGGACAGACAGGTAGCATGAGTCTCTGTGCTAAACCTAAAGACAGGCAGGTAGCGTGAGTCTCTGTGCTAACCTAAAGACAGGCAGGTAGCATGAGTCTCTGTGCTAAACCTAAGGACAGACAGGTAGCATGAGTCTCTGTGCTAAACCTAAGGACAGACAGGTAGCATGAGTCTCTGTGCTAAACCTAAGGACAGACAGGTAGCATGAGTCTCTGTGCTAAACCTAAGGACAGACAGGTAGCAGGAGTCTCTGTGCTAAACCTAAGGACAGGCAGGTAGCAGGAGTCTCTGTGCTAAACCTAAGGACAGACAGGTAGCAGGAGTCTCTGTGCTAAACCTAAGGACAGGCAGGTAGCAGGAGTCTCTGTGCTAAACCTAAGGACAGACAGGTAGCGTGAGTCTCTGTGCTAAACCTAAGGACAGGCAGGTAGCGTGAGTCTCTGTGCTAAACCTAAGGACAGGCAGGTAGCAGGAGTCTCTGTGCTAAACCTAAAGACAGGTAAGGACAGGCAGGTAGCGTGAGTCTCTGTGCTAAACCTAAAGACAGGCAGGTAGCATGAGTCTCTGCGCTAACCTAAGGACAGGCAGGTAGCGTGAGTCTCTGTGCTAACCTAAAGACAGCTAAGGACAGGCAGGTAGCGTGAGTCTCTGTGCTAACCTAAAGACAGCTAAGGACAGGCAGGTATGAGAAAAGGGCTGAAAAGGAGGGTTAGATGGACAGAAAGAAGAAAAGATGCTGATCTGAAGATAAGTGAGGAGAGAGAGAGGTGTTCTCTAACCTCACCTGGGGTCCTGGCTACAGGTGTTCCCTAAACTCACCTGGGGTCCTGGCTAGAGAGAGGGCTAGAGGTGTTCTCTAACCTCACCTGGGGTCCTGGCTACAGGTGTTCCCTAAACTCACCTGGGGTCCTGGCTAGAGAGAGGGCTAGAGGTGTTCTCTAAACTCACCTGGGGTCCTGCACAGCTGATCTTGCAGACATCACAGTAGTGGATCTGTGGTGGTTTGGGGGGCTGCTTGGGTTTCAGCTGCTTGCTCTGGAAGGGGGGGGTTAAAATATAATAAAATACTGACTGGACAAAACAAAGAACACCTGCTCTTTCCATGACAAAGACTGACCAGTTGAAAGATATGATCCCTTATTGACGTCACTTGTTAAATCCACTTCAAAATCAGTGTAATGGGCCTCTGAGTGGCGCAGCAGTCCAAGGCACTGTATGAGGCGTCAATACAGTCCCCGGTTCGAATCCAGGCTGTATCACATCCGGCCATGGATTGGGAGTTCCATAGGGCAGCGCACAATTGGCCCAGGGTCGTCCGGTTTGGCCAGGGTAGGCTGTCATTGTAAACAAGAATTCGTTCTTAACGGACTTGCCTAGTTAAATAAAGAAAGGTTAAAGGCCACAAGAGGTCGGGCACTGATGTTGGGCTCGCAGTCGGCGTTCCAATTCACCCGAAAGGTGTTTGACGAGGATGAGGTCAGGGCTATGTGCAGGCCAGTCAAATTCTTCCACACCGATCTCAACAAACCATTAATGTATGGACCTCGCTTTGTGCTCGAGGACATTGTCATGCTGAAACAGGAAAGGGCCTTCCCCAAACGGTTGCTAGAAAGTTGGAAGCACAGAATCGTCTAGAATGTCATTGTATGCTGTAGCGTTATATTTCCCTTCCCTGGAACTAAGGGGCCTGAACCATGAAAAACAGTCCCAGAACATTATTTCTCATCCAAACTTTACAGTTGGCACTATGCATTGGGGCAGGTAGCGTTCTCCTGGCATTCGCTAAACCCAAGTTCGTCCATCGGACTGCCAGATGGTGAAGCGTGATTCATCACTCCAGAGAACGCATTTCCACTGCTCCAGAGTCCAATGGCCACCAGCTTTACACCCCTCCAGCCGACGCTTGGCATTGCGCATGGTGATCTTAGACCTTGTGTGCGGCTGCTCGGCCATGGAAACCCATTTCATGAAGCGCTTGACGAACAGTTATTGACGTTGCTTCCAGAGGTAGTTAGGAACTCCGTGAGCGTTGCAAATGAGGACTATTTTGATTTTTAAGCGCTTTAATCAGATTCTTGATATGCCACACCTGTCAGGTGGATGGATTATTTTGGCAAATGAGAAATGATCACTAACAGGGATGTAAACAAATTTGTGCACAAAATTTGAGAGAATTAAGCTTTTTGTGCGTATGGAACATTTCTGGGATATTTTATTCACACACACACTTAAGTTTGTTTTGGCTCTATAGTTCAGCACTTTGGATTTTAAATAAAATAATGCCTATGAGGTTTAATTTAGCGTTATTTTCATCCATATAGGGGTGAACCGTTTAGGAAGTAAAGAACTTTTTGTACATTGTCCCCCAATGTTAAGAGACCAAACATATTTAATGGCCCAAAAGCACTCATTATTCACAATTAATTTAATAATCTGTAATCATGGTAGCATCCACATTAATGTAGGGGTCTTTAGAAACATATTATATTCTTATTTACAGTACAATTGACTCAAATGACACAAAATACATTAATTTACTATTCATTTCTATTGGACACAAAATAATCTGAAACACCCAAAACACAGCAGCAAATGAATTCAACACATCTTTAGAATCACACGTTTGATGCAATGACTGCGTGCCAAGAATATGGGACCAAATACCCCACGTTTTACGACTTTAAAAACTCACATAAGTGAATTTGTCCGATCCTTTTTAGGGGACCAAAAGTGAGGACTATGTACAAAAACATCAGTTCACCCGATATGGATGAAAATCCCCTCAGATTAAAGCTGACAGTCTTTTAACCTCATTAGTATCAATTCAAAATCCAAAGTCCTGGAAAACAGAACCAAAAACAACTTCAAAACAGTGTCACTGTCCCAATACTGTTAGAGCTCACTGCAGTCAGAAGACATTGGGTTAGAAATATGGACCTGGAAGGGAGGTTTCCTGGTGAAGGAGCTGCCTGTCCAGGCTGCTGAAGCTGCTACAGCCGCCACCGCCTGTTTCTGCTGCTGTTGCTGTTGTTGCTGGTAGTAGGTAGAGGCAGCCGAGTACACCGCAGCTTCGTAGCCCGAGTACGACGTACCTTGGGGAGGGGCGGAGAGAAGGGGGGGGGGTTAATTCCCACACATCTAACTTCCACAGGCCAGGAGCCGGACAGCTGGGGAGGCAATGCGTGGCGCAATTACACATTTCCAGTAACAATCCCGGGATTCCTATTAGATTTCCCAGAAGGCTTTGTTGGAGCATATTCCTCCAGAAACCAAATCTATATCTGGAAAACCTAGGTGGGAATTCTATGGGAAAGTTAAGAATTTTATAAAGTCTATTTTGTATTTGAATGCTTACCAGAGTAGGCGACGGGGTTGGTACTATACGTGGGACTCTGGGAGTACGTGACTGCGTTGGTTGAGTAGGTAGTTGGCAGGTAGTGCATGCTGGTTACGGCTTGCATGTCGTGCTTACCAGAGTACGTGACCGCGTTGGTGGAGTAGGTGGGGCTCTGAGAGTAGGAGGGGCCAACTGAGGCGACGGCAGCCACAGGCTGTACGGAGGACACGGGGTAAATGGAGAATGTGGAGGAAGCAGGGGAGGGAGTGACAGGCTTGATGGCCGTCACCTGACGAGACTGTTGCGTCTGGGTGTAGGGGGTCAGACTGGCCTGGCTGTAGCCTGTCTTAGGGGCTGAGGGGGAGAAGCAGAGACATTCCTTTAAAAACTAAAATTGGGTTATTCTTAAATGTACGTCTCTCTTACAGAAGGGAGGAAATTGGTCAAAAGCTGTGTAGCCGGTCTTAGGGGCTGCAGGAGGAGAGAGCTTGATGTTGGTCAAAAGTTTACCTGTTAAGTAGAATACTACAATACTGGATAAACATGGGAACAATACAGTAGAATGCTACAATACTGGATAAACATGGGAACAATACAGTAGAATACTTCAATACTGGATAAACATGGGAACAATACAGTAGAATACTACAATACTGGATAAACATGGGAACAATACAGTAGAATACTACAATACTGGATAAACATGGGAACAATACAGTAGAATACTACAATACAGGATAAACATGGGAACAATACAGTAGAATACTACAATACAGGATAAACATGGGAGCAATACAGTAGAATACTACAATACAGGATAAACATGGGAGCAATACAGTAGAATACTACAATACAGGATAAACATGGGAGCAATACAGTAGAATGCTACTGGATAAACATGGGAGCAATACAGTAGAATGCTACTGGATAAACATGGGAACAATACAGTAGAATGCTACTGGATAAACATGGGAACAATACAGTAGAATGCTACTGGATAAACATGGGAACAATACAGTAGAATGCTACTGGATAAACATGGGAACAATACAGTAAAATACTACAATACTGGATAAACATGGGAGCAATACAGTAAAATACTACAATACTGGATAAACATGGGAGCAATACAGTAGAATACTACAATACTGGATAAACATGGGAACAATACAGTAGAATACTACAATACTGGATAAACATGGGAACAATACAGTAGAATACTACAATACTGGATAAACATGGGAACAATACAGTAGAATACTACAATACTGGATAAACATGGGAACAATACAGTAGAATACTACAATACAGGATAAACATGGGAACAATACAGTAGAATACTACAATACAGGATAAACATGGGAGCAATACAGTAGAATACTACAATACTGGATAAACATGGGAACAATACTGGATCAACATGGGAACAATACAGTAGAATGTTACTGAAATACTAGTCTCCATCCAAGTGACTATGGATAAAGGAATGAATCATTTCCATTCTCGTACAACCATCAACATTTATTCAATGAAATGTGTCAAAAAAAATATTTAAAAAAAATCAAAGTAAATAGGAGTGTAGTTGAGCATTGCTTTCGCTCTGGGGTTTTAGGCAGGGTGTCCGTAAAGCACTGTGACATCTGTTGACGTCAAAAAAAGAAAAGGGTTTTCTGGAAAAACACATTTAATTGATCTAGTTACTATCTGACCCCCATCACCTGGTAGGGATTTCTTCCACGTGGTGTCCCAGGAGGTGTTAAGGGAGGCGGTCTGGTAGTAGGACTCGGCGGTGGGTTGGGGCTGTACGGCTACCGCAGCGCTAGCTACGGGCTGCTGGTAGTACTGCTTGGGGTCGTAGGTTACCGCTGGGGCCGTGGACCGTACATAGGAGTAGGAGTCCTGAAAAACAGAGACACAGTGGAGTCAGGGAAAAGAAACATGGAGGAGGAGTCCTGTAACAGAGACACAGTGGAGTCAGGGAAAAGAAACATGGAGGAGGAGTCCTGTAACAGAGACACAGTGGAGTCAGGGAAAAGAAACATGGAGGAGGAGTCCTGTAACAGAGACACAGTGGAGTCAGGGGAAATAAAGAGGAGGAGGAGGAGTCCTGAAACAGAGACACAGTGGAGTCAGGGAAAAGAAAGAGGAGGAGGAGTCCTGTAAAACAGAGACACAGTGGAGTCAGGGAAAAGAAACACGGAGGAGGAGGAGTCCTGAAACAGAGACAGTGGAGTCAGGGAAAAGAAAGAGGAGGAGGAGTCCTGTAAAACAGAGACACAGTGGAGTCAGGGAAAAGAAACATGGAGGAGGAGTCCTGAAACAGAGACACAGTGGAGTCAGGGGAAATAAAGAGGAGGAGGAGGAGTCCTGAAACAGAGACACAGTGGAGTCAGGGAAAAGAAAGAGGAGGAGGAGTCCTGTAAAACAGAGACACAGTGGAGTCAGGGAAAAGAAACACGGAGGAGGAGGAGTCCTGAAACAGAGACAGTGGAGTCAGGGAAAAGAAAGAGGAGGAGGAGTCCTGTAAAACAGAGACACAGTGGAGTCAGGGAAAAGAAACACGGAGGAGGAGGAGTCCTGAAACAGAGACAGTGGAGTCAGGGAAAAGAAAGAGGAGGAGGAGTCCTGTAAAACAGAGACACAGTGGAGTCAGGGAAAAGAAACATGGAGGAGGAGTCCTGAAACAGAGACACAGTGGAGTCAGGGGAAATAAAGAGGAGGAGGAGGAGTCCTGAAACAGAGACACAGTGGAGTCAGGGAAAAGAAAGAGGAGGAGGAGTCCTGTAAAACAGAGACACAGTGGAGTCAGGGAAAAGAAACACGGAGGAGGAGGAGTCCTGAAACAGAGACAGTGGAGTCAGGGAAAAGAAAGAGGAGGAGGAGTCCTGTAAAACAGAGACACAGTGGAGTCAGGGAAAAGAAACATGGAGGAGGAGTCCTGTAACAGAGACACAGTGGAGTCAGGGGAAATAAAGAGGAGGAGGAGGAGTCCTGAAACAGAGACACAGTGGAGTCAGGGAAAAGAAAGAGGAGGAGGAGTCCTGTAAAACAGAGACACAGTGGAGTCAGGGAAAAGAAACACGGAGGAGGAGGAGTCCTGAAACAGAGACACAGTGGAGTCAGGGAAAAGAAAGAGGAGGAGGAGTCCTGTAAAACAGAGACACAGTGGAGTCAGGGAAAAGAAACACGGAGGAGGAGTCCTGAAACAGAGGAGGGGAAACACCACAGAGATGTTGGGCTGTTTCACTACATTCAGCATCCTGATTATGTCACTTTGTTTAATCCATGCTGGGGAATGTTCAGCTGCACACTGGGAGAAGGTACGAAGGAGCCTTTAGCTACAGGTCACGAGTTCATTAGGGGACTTCTTTAGACTAGCAGACAATGTGCTTAATTAAATACATATTTAGTCTAGTCATCACAGCATATGAATGAATATTAATTAAAATAAACCATCCATCAGTAGAGTTGTGATCAGACAGAGGAGTTATCTGGGGTTAAAAAATAAAATCACAAGCTGCAGTTTAAACCAAAGTAGTTCTCTCCATCGTTCAGCCCAACAGCATCTGGGCTCCAGATTGACGGAGACTTTCACAGAATAACAAACAAGCAGATGTGAGGTCCAACACCTTGATTCAATCAACTTGAGGATTCTTGGGGGGGGAATAACAACTTCTGTGTGACTTTAAATATTTAAAAAATATATATATTTAAAAAATAAAAATGGAGGGGATGTTCTCAAAAACAAATCCTGAAGCTTCAAATGCTGTGTGAATAGTGATCCCAATGCTGTTTGGACTAGCGTTAAAACTGCCTCAGAACACCGCCCAGCCCGGGTTTAAGAAAGCTTTAAAGATGAACACTCCAAAACACTAACATGTTAAATATAACATTGAGGTGGGATGTTAGTTACCTGGTATCCTACCTGGTAGTTCTGGGACGTGACAGGGGGGGGCGGCGGGGGGACGTCCGGCTGGCGCGCGTAGCCGTAGTCAGCGGTGGCGTGCGCCGCCTGGTACCCTCCGTAGGCTGCGGCAGTGGCTGCTGCTGCCACGGCGACAGGGGCAGGCCTGGCTACGGCGACTGTGGCGCCGGTGGGAGCGTAGGCTGCTGCCACGGAGTGGGCCGCCATCGGTGCCTGGTGTACGGTGTAGCTGGCCACGGTGGTAGGGTGGGTGTAGGCCACCCCCGCAGCTGGCTGCTGACTGGAGGGGGAGAGAGAGAGATCAGGTCTGACTCTGCTGAGAGATGGAAAGTCAGTACCGAGGCGGTGGCGACATTGTGGTGGTGCTGATGTAGGCCTAAGGATGGGTAGGGGGAGGGGGTCCGGAGGGTGTGAGTCAACTTTCCCCTAAGGAATTTGGAGCATTTTTTTTATTTTACATTTAATTGTAATTTCCTGAAACCGAGAGTACAGAGTCTTAAACAATGGTGAATCCTAAATTAAATTGAGATGTGTCTCAAAGACACATTTTGGGGGGGTTAAATTTAGGGCTAATGATTATTCTAAATTAGTCGGTGTCTTTATGTGGATAATCTAGCGAAAAATGTAAATTTGCTTAAAATTTTGTTCTGAATAATTTAATTACTGGAGTTTATGTCCATTTTACTGTAGAAAAATGTGTAAACTGAACTCAACTGGGGCTTGTTTCAGGTCGCCATCCCGGACCTTATCCATCAGATCTGACGACTAGGCTTCCAGCCAATCAACATGCCTTGTTGTTGTCCTCGGTGACCTGACTATTATGACAGCACCTAGCGGCCTACTTGTTGACCTCCAAGCTATACGAAGAGGTCAAGATCCACAACTGATTAAAACATCCCGACTAGCATAACTTTCTGTGAAGGACCGGTATTAGCCGGAACAGCTCTCTGCCGCGGCGGGCACCCTAACTAGCGCTATCGCCGGCTCTGGTGTCCCAGGAGGTCTAAATGAGTCCCTGATTAGAGGGGAACAATGAAAACAAATGCACTGGCATACAGTTTGAAGGATCAATCATTCACCAATTTAATAAATTAATTTTATCAATTTAGGAAATGAAAGCCAGCCTTATATGCTTCCTTAGATTTCTAAAAATAACCCTGTAGAAAGATGGCAGGCCGTCGGCATGTTTAAAAATGGAGAATGATTTAAGGAATGCCTTGAATACTTGACAACACTCACTGAGCGAGAGAAATCACTGCATCAAAAAAGAAAAGGGGAGCCAGGTGTTGAAATAGGAAAGGAAAGAAACAGGAAAGAGAACGAGACAGGAAAGAGAACGAGACAGGAAAGAGAACGAGACAGGAAAGAGAACGAGACAGGAAAGAGAACGAGACAGGAAAGAGAACGAGACAGGAAAGAGAACGAGACAGGAAAGAGAACGAGACAGGAAAGAGAACGAGACAGGAAAGAGAACGAGACAGGAAAGAACGAGCGAGCGAGCGAATGAAGTTACTCAGGAAAATCCTTTGATTATTTCCCTGATGAGCAGCAGACCAAAAGAGGTCTCTGCGTGGAGGAGAGTGCTGTGTGTAGCCCCTGGCCTACTCCTTCCAACACACAGACCGCTGACCAGGTCTGCCTAGTGGGCTCCTGACTGGAGATCTAAGACACTGCATCTCAGCTCAAGAGGAGTCACTACAGACCCTGGTTCAAATCCAGGCTGTATCACATCTGGCCGTGATTGGGAGTCCATAGGGCGGCACACAATTGGCCCAGCTTCGTCCGGGTTTGGCCCGGGTTAGGCGGTCATTGTTATTAAGAACTAATTCTTATTGACAGACTTGTCTAGCTAAATTTTAAAAAAAGGTTAAATTACAAAATAAGTTGAAATTGTTGCACTTGCGTGACCATTCCTCAAAACATACAAGAAAATCAACTACAGAATGTTCACATGTAAGTCGTGTCACCATGCGCCGACAAACAACGCCTTTCTAAATGCCAACTAATTCCTCTTGCCTCTGAATTCCAAGATGTAGTCTGGTCTATAAGAAGAAGGGCATCCATCTTGATGTCAGTCTCAATGAGCCCGTTTTAATAATTCAAAATGGCTGGTCACGCTTCATGTTTTATTAAAATCGTATGTACGGGATACACCAGCCAATGAAACACTTCCTTACCAGGTCCTTCTGAACAACGCAACAATACATTTATGAAAGATAAAAGTAAAATGTCTCGGTAGAATAGAACAAATATTTTTAGCAATAAAGTATAATACAGGAAGGCACAATTTATAGTCCAATATTTACACACGTTTTGGGAAAAGGAGCAAGTGTGTGACGTAGAAGTCCGACACTGGCCGCGGGCAGCATTTGGTTCTTTAACGCACACACATATTCATCACTCCTCCCTGCGCCATTATAAGATAAGTTAACAATGTGGGTCGACACACAAATTAACTTCTGTCTTGGTGCATGCATTTCACACTTGTCAATGTTCATATTTGAGAGATACAATAATTATTATACTTATCAATGCTGTGGATGGGGCAGCATTGTTTTTAAGCTGTCCCATAAGGTAGACGTTGATGGCAGTACTGTTGTTTTTTGTTCCGGAATCACTTGTAAATAAACACCTTTGCACAGAAGAACTTTTGCGGTTCCGCCATCTTTTTATTTTGATAGAGGTTAGGCTATCCAGTTTAGCCTTCTGGCCTATTCTACGTGACATATGGTGGCAATGGTGGGATGGCGTACCGCAAATCAGTGAATTCCAACAAGAGAGGTAAAGGAATGCGTACAGGATTGCGTTCTCAGCAACAGCATCAACTGTCAGAAAAGGTACCTGAAGTTGAACCGGGGTGGAATACCATGGAATCGTCTGGTGAAGAAGAGGTCAAGTATGAGAAACTAGGAGCCCGACCGCGGGGCCAAAGACAACCAGAACTGGGTGAGCTGCTGACTGAAGGAGCAGTTGGGGGACCAGAACCACACCCAACCATGGTAACCCTTTTTCAGCAACTTTTCACCTGCCTTGAGAGGAGGGGCGAAGACCTCAAGCAGGAGTTACGTGGCCTACGCCAATCTAACCTCACAGCTCCCCACCAGGCGGAACTCGTCAGTGAGAGCCCAAGATTGGGTCTTCCAACACCAGGACGACAAAGGCTCGATGCAGCAGGGACTTCAACTCCACAGCAGGCACCCCAAGCAGTAATGAGGCCAGTACCAGGAGACCAGTCCAGCAGTGTTAACGTCCATCTTCCAGCATTCCTGAGGAAGGAGCCAAAGATGCCCTCATACCAGCAGGGGGAGGACATTGAAAACTATCTGCTGAGTTTTGAGCGCATGGCTAAGACGTGGCAGTGGCCTGAGGTAGAGTGGGCCTGCAGGCTTGTCCCATTGCTCACAGGAAAGGCCTTAGAGGCTTACACAGCAATGGATGAGGGGCTGTCCAATGTCTACAAGGGCTTGAAGGAAGCGCTGCTGGTGAAGTTTGACATCTCACCGGAAACCTACCGTCAACGCTTCAGAGCTGCATCAACGCCATCGGGTGAGTCGCCGACAGAGACGTACCACCGCCTCAAGGGTCTCTACCGACGATGGGTTCGACCGGGGGAGAAGACACAGGACGAAATCGGGGAGGTCATCATCCTCGAGCAACTTCTACAGGTTCTACCACACGACATTCGAACCTGGGTCCGAGAGCACGAGCCCAAGGACGGGCTTATGGCGGCCAAGCTTGCACTGCAGTATCTTAATGCACGTAAAGGGGGCCCACCACAACCTGCAGCACCTGCTCCAAGGAGTCTCAGAGACACAAGGGACATCAGAAACGCCAGAGATTGTGGAGGTAACTCTGGGGGTTGTGTGTCTGGGAGGGAGGTAAGGGATCATGCAGTTTGCTTTGATGGGAGGGGTCTGACCTGTTTTTACTGCCGGCAGCAGGGGCACAAAGCTTCAATGTGTCCGCTACGTAAATCCAAGCTCTCAGGTTACTGTTATGTACCCAGAGAGGGGGATGGTGTTCAGAATAGACAGACTCGGGAAGGGTCATGCTTGGTACCTGTAAAAGTGAATGGTAAAAGTCTTACTGCAATGATTGACACCGGCAGTTCCCTGTCATTGATCAGAAAAGGTAATGTACCTGTTAATGACATCGATTATGGTCATCAGACACTGATCCAATGTGTCCATGGTGACCAGTCACAGCAGCCCACAGCTGAACTCACAGTTGAGATTCAGGGTCAGAAATACCTCCTCAAAGTTGGGGTAATGGAGAAGCTACCTTTTGAGATGATTTTGGGGAGGGATGTGCCTGTACTCTCTGATCTGTTGGGAAGTGTGGGGGGTCAGCTATATGTGCAGTCAGTTTGCCAGTCTGACGTTCAGATGGCATGTTCAGTTGTCACTCGTGCCCAGGCCAAAGCTGGTTTACAACCTCTGCCTGACTTGTGTGATAGTCTGTGCGAGGGGGGAACCAAAGGGCCCAGAAAGTCACGCCGCCAGCGGCGTCTTGAGAAGTATGTGGGAACCCCTGTACCTGTTGCTGATGTGTCTGGGTTAGAGGTGCAATGGGATGTTCCACAAAATTTTGCTACACTGCAGAAGTCTGACGCAACCTTGAAATGTTTGTTTGACAAGGCCTTAGCTGGGGACAGTCAATCTTCATGTGGGGGGATTTACACAGTAGACAACCACATACTCTACCTTGGGTCAGAGGCAGATAGCAGGAAGTTGGTGGTGCCATCTACCTGTAGACCACTTGTTCTCAACCTTGCACATACAGTTCCATGGGCAGGCCATCTAGGGCAACATAAGACCTATCTTAGGCTAGGCTCCCGTTTCTTTTGGCCCTCCATGTATACTGATGTACAAAAATACTGCAAATCATGCCCCACGTGCCAGAAAACCAGTGCTGTCCGTAGGTCTGAACGGGCTCCTCTATGTTCACTGCCAGTCATCTCTACCCCATTCAAGAGAATTGCAATGGACATTGTTGGACCCTTGGAGAAGAGTAGTGCAGGTTACAAGTATATATTGGTGATCTGTGACTATGCCACCCGGTTCCCAGAAGCCTTCCCACTCCGTTCCATAACCACTCCAAAAATAATCAGTGCTCTTGTTCAGCTCTTCTCTCGTGTAGGAATCCCAGATGAAATCCTGACGGACCAAGGGACAAACTTCACCTCGCGACTGATGGTTCAACTCCACCGACAGCTGGGCATTAAAGGCTTGAGGACTACTCCCTACCATCCCCAAACGGATGGGCTCGTAGAGATTCAATCAAACGCTCAAGAACATGCTGAGGAAGTTTGTGGCTGACACTGGTAAAGACTGGGATAAGTGGTTACCCTTTCTGCTTTTTGCTTACAGGGAGGTGCCTCAGGCATCGACAGGTTTCTCGCCATTCGAACTCCTCTATGGATGGCCAGTGCAAGGACCACTGGACCTGCTGAAGAAGTGCTGGGAAGGTTCCCCAGTAGCTACCTCAGGACAGGGGATTGTCCAGTATGTCCTCCAGATGCGAGACAGGTTGGAACGGTACCGAGAGGAAGCTAGAGCAAACCTTCAGCAAGCCCAGAAGGCCCAGAAGAGAGGCTATGACCAGCACGCTCGCCACAGAGAGTTTGAGCCAGGACAGAAAGTCCTGCTCCTCCTTCCCTCGTCTACCAGCAAGCTCCTTGCGCAATGGCAAGGACCGTACCTAATCGGGAGGAAGATGGGCCCAGTGACCTACGAGGTGCTGCACCCGGACAAGGGTAAGAAGAAGCAAACCTACCATGTGAACCTTCTCAAGGCCTGGGAGGAGAAAGAGGAACTCTCCAAAGGAAAGTCCTTTCTGGTCCGCAGAGTAGAAGAGGATGAGTTGGATGGGGTCACAGAGGCATGGAAAGAACGAGCAGAAGTCATACTGGCTCACCTGGAAGAAGACAAGCAAGATGAGCTGAAGCAGCTGTTTGGCAAGTATCCGGCCCTCTTCAGTCAGAGACCAGGAAGAACCAAAGTCCTAGGACACGTCATTCGTTTGAAACCTGGCCAGAACCCTGTCCGCCAGCATCCTTACCGTGTGCCTGAGAGGCTGGTGGTAGCCCTCAAGGAAGAGGTCCACACCATGATGGAGATGGATGTTGTCGAGCCATCTTCAAGTGAATGGAGCAGCCCTATTGTCATTGTCCCAAAGAAGGATGGCTCTTTGCGCGTCTGCATGGACTTCCGTAAGGCGAATGCCATCTCCCAGTTCGATGCCTATCCCATGCCCCGCATTGACGACTTACTGGAAAGAATAGGTAGAGCTCATTACATCACCACATTGGATCTCTGCAAAGGGTACTGGCAGGTGCCCCTGGATGAACAAGCCAAGGCCTACACTGCATTCCGGACGCCAATGGGCCTGTTCCAGTTCAAGGTCATGCCGTTTGGCCTTCATGGGGCCCCTGCGACTTTCCAGAGGCTGATGGACAAGGTCCTCCAGGACTGTGACGATTACTGTGCTGCTTACTTGGACGACGTGGTGATCTACAGCCACTCCTGGGAGGAGCACATACAGCATCTTAGCAGAGTCCTGGGGAAGATCCATGAAGCAGGCCTCACGCTTAACCTCCTGAAGTGTGAGTGGGTGAAACAGGAGACAAAGTACCTGGGTTACCAGCTGGGTAAGGGTGAAGTTCGGCCTCAGGTGGAGAAAATGGAGTCCATCTGGAATAGCCCTCAACCCAGAACCAAGACACAGGTGAAGTCCTTCCTAGGTCTGGCAGGGTGGTACCGGAGATTCATTCCACAGTTTCCGACCATCGCTGTCCCTCTGACCAACCTCACTTCGAAGGGGGCCAGCAACCCTGTGAAGTGGACTGAGGAGTGTGAGGAAGCCTTCATGACACTGAAAAAACGACTGCTCATTCCCTGTTCTCCAGGCCCCTGATTTTCAGAAGAGATTTCTCGTGCAGGTGGACGCTTCGGCTGTAGGAATTGGAGCTGTACTGGCCCAAGGGGAGCCAGGAGAAGAGCTTCCTGTGCTGTACCTGAGTCGGAAGCTGTTGCCCAGGGAAACCAGGTATTCTACAATCGAAAAGGAGTGCCTGGCTATAAAGTGGGCCCTAGATAGCCTCCGTTACTACCTTCTTGGGACGGAATTTGACCTGCACACGGACCACAGAGCACTGACCTGGATCCAGACCATGAAGGACCGGAATTCTAGTGTGACCAGGTGGTATCTGGAGCTCCAGCCCTTCAGGTTCTGTGTCCGTCACAAGGCAGGAAAAGAGAACGTTACAGCGGACTACCTATCAAGGCTCCCGAACATGGTCGCTTCAGGAGAGGAGGAAGGTAATGTGACGTAGAAGTCCGTCACTGGCCGCGGGCAGCATTTGGTTCTTTAACGCACACACATTCGTCTCTCCTCCCTGCGCCATTATAAGATAAGTTAACAATGTGGGTCGACACACAAATTAACTTCTGTCTTGGTGCATGCATTTCACACAATGTTCATATTTGAGAGATACAATAATTATTATACTTATCAATGTTGTGGATGAGCGCATTGTTTGTTTGTTCTGTTCCTCTCTCTCCATCTCTGTAGCTTCCGGGTATGCTGGAAAAGGACCCGAGCTAAGGGAATTGGGTTGGCTTTATAGTGCCTGTCCCAAATGGCTCATTAATGCATATGGGCATATTGAAAGATATTGTCAGTAGTGATGTAATGTTGTAAATGTTATGTTGTGATATTGTTTAAAACCGTGTTGCAATGTATATCCTTTAGTATGTTTAGTTCATGGAAAATGTAGGTTTGTATTGTTAATTGATGAATTAATTAGGGTTAATTGTTCTGAGGGGAGGGGCTAGCCCTACAAAAGGAGCCTCTCTTTCAGTCATGAAGAGGCAGTTTGGATTGAGCTGTGGATGGGGCAGCATTGTTTTTAAGCTGTCCCATAAGGTAGACGTTGATGGCAGTACTGTTGTTTTTTGTTCCGGAATCACTTGTAAATAAACACCTTTGCACAGAAGAACTTTTGCGGTTCCGCCATCTTTTTATTTTGATAGAGGTTAGGTTATCCAGTTTAGCCTTCTGGCCTACTCTACGTGACAAAGTGTTTAAAATTGTGAAGACGAAGAACCTAATGTTAGTAGTAGCAGTTGTGATGTGTGTGTGTGTGTGTGTGTGTGTGTGGAATCAGAGCAGGTCAGTCAGCAGTCTGATGGCTTGTAGACAGAAACTCAAAGCCTAAATGGTATCAGACTTCATGTTCTGATACCGTTGGGCAGGCGCGAAAGGAGTGAACAGCTCGTGGCTGGGATGTGTCGGGTCTTTGACGATGTTGACTCCACCGGGCACACGTATGCCATGTTGATTTTGTCTATTCACACCAGACGAGGTCAGGACACGCAGGTTGAAATATAAAAAAAAACACTGAACCAATTAAAAAAATAAAATTAAAAAAACATTAATGGAAATTTAGCTAGCTCGTTAAAATTTGTCCTGGGAGATAAGTAGACCCCTACTTTCTATATACTCGTCATTGATCATCAGGCCTATAACAGTGGTGTCGTCAGCACACTTGACGGAGTTCGTTACGCATCACCTCGTAGTCGTGGGTGATCCAGGAGTACACCAGTACACCTCTGTTACGAGTGGAGGAGGTGTTGCCGATCCTCACGTCGGCCGGTGGTCTGCCTGTCAGGAAGACCAGGACCCAGTGGCAGAAGGTGGTGTCCAGAGCTCTGAGCTTGGAGGGAAACAATGGTGTTGAACGCTGAACTGTAGTCAATGAACAACATTCTCATATAGGTGTTCCTGTTGTCCAGGTGTGTTAGGGCTGTGTGAATAGTGATGGAAATAGCATCTTCCGTGGATCAGCTGGAGCAGGAGGTTGATTGGAATGGGTCCAGTGGGCCTGGCATGCTGGCCTTAATGACCAGCCTCTCAAAGCACTTCATGATGACCGAGGTGAGTGCGACAGTCACCCTGATTGATCATATTGGACACTGATGTGTCCTTAGAAAACACGTGGGGATGACAGCCTGGGAGAGGGACACGTTGGAATATGTCAGAGAAGATGCCCGCCGAAAGGGTCAGCACGGACGACTCGGGAGGACGTGGCCAGGGATGCCATCTGGGCCCGTGGCTTTGTGAGTATTCACGAGAGAGAGAGTGTTTCGGAAGGCGGAAGCACCTGGTCGTCCGGAGAGCCTTCCTTTCTGCCTTGAAGCAGGAAGAGAATGTGTTTAGCTCGTCTGGGAGGGTCGATGGTCTTTGTAGTCTGTGACAGGTCTGTAGTCCTTGCAGATGCGTAGAGTGTTGTCGAACTTCAATTCAAGTTTGAGTCTATTATTATCTTTATGCGCCCCTAATGGTTTTGGATGTCATACCTGCCTGCCTTGTAATCGTCGCGTGTCACTGGGTCATCAGGGTTCAGCTAGTATAGCGTCGACAGCTAGTATAACAGCCAGCTAGTATAACAGCCAGCTAGTATAACAGCCAGCTAGTATAACAGCCAGCTAGTATAACAGCCTTTGGCTGAAATGTTGCTAGCGGTACAGGGGGGGGGGGGAATATACACACACTAAAAATGAATTTTTAAAAAAAAATACAAAAAATACACAAAAATATTCACTAGAAAAGTTCTGTATTACAGTACAGTCATGTTTCAATGTGTTTGTGTCCATATGACCCATTATGTTTGGGCCAAACCTCAAAATTCAAATAGAGAGAGATGAAACCGCTTGTCAGCGAGGAAGAAGTGATCTCTCATCTTTGTTGTTGTGAGTGGCAGGGGAGGGGCTTGGTGTTATATAAAACAAAATGGGAAGGCGCACACAGCCAACAGTCATTGCATACAGCACAAAAGAAGCAAAGGAATAGTCGCCCTCAAAACATGATATCGATATATCACCCAGCCTTACGTTGGAGGATAGGATCAGCCCTAGTACATAAAAACACATTTCTTAATGAGGCCTGTCACTAACGATGTTCAGGAGTCCTGGGTGGATGAATCTTTGAACCTATTCCAATCAGTATTCTCAAAAACAGTCCTGCAGCATTAAGTCTGCCTCCTCTGTCCAGCGCCTAACATTTGTGTGTTGGTGACTACCTCAAGTTGCTGCTTGTAGGCGGGGAGTAGGAACTGAGACGTGATTCGCCGGATTGGGGGGCGGGGGATGGCTTTTTTACACAAATATATTTGTAGCCTTCAGAAAGTATTCGGACCCATTAAATTTATCCCACAATGTTGTATTACAGCGTGAATTTAAAGCGAATTAAATAAATTCTCTAACCCAATTTACACACAATACACCATAATGACAGTGAACTTTCAATATATATATATATATATATATATATATATATATATATATATAGAAAATTAAATACAGAAATCGAATTTACGTAATTATTCATACCTTTGAGTCAATACTTTGTAGAAGCACCTTTGGCAGCGGTTACAGCTGTGAGTGTTTCTGGATAAATCTAAAGAGCTTCGCACACCTGGATTGGCCAACATTTGCCAATAATTCTTTTCAAAAATTCTTCAAGCTCGGTCAAATAGGTTGTTGATCATTGCTAGACAACCACTCAGGTCTTGCCGTAGATTTCAAGTAGACTCAAGTCAAAGCTAACTTGGACTTGGTAAGCAACTCCAGTGTAGATTTGTCTTCATGTTTTAGTTTATTGTCCTGCCAAAAGGTCACTAGTACTCACTAATGTGATGTATTGGATTTTCCTCAAACATAACACTTTGTATTCAGAACAAAAATTGAATCACATGTTTTTTGCAGTATTACTTAAGTGCCTTGTTGCAAACAAGATGCATGTTTTGGAATATTTGTTTTCTGTACAGGCTTCCTTCATTTCACTCTGTCATTTAGGTTAGTATTGTGGAGTAACTACAATGTTGATCCATCCTCAGTTCTCTCCTATCACAGCCATTAAACTCTGTTTTAAAAAGTCACCATTGGCTTCATGGTGAAATCCCTGAGCAGTTTCCTTCCTCTCCAGCAACTGAGTTAGGAAGGATACCTGTATCTTTGTAGTGATACACCATCCAAAGTGTAAATAATAACATCACCCATGCTCAAGGGGATATTCAATGTTTGCTACCAAAAGGTGCCCTTCCTTGCGAGGCATTGGAAAACCTCCCTGGTCTTTGTGGTTGAAATTCACTGCTCGACCTTACAGATAATTGCATGTGGAGATGAGGTAGTGATGTCAAATAGTATTATAGTCCATGCAACTTATTATGGGACTTGTTTGTGGAATTTACTCCTGAACTTGTTATTTGCAAACCCAAATAATAAGTGTTTAAATACATTGACTTCATTTTTTAAAATTCAGTTGTAAAAAAAAAAAAAAGTACATTCCAATGACTGTATATATTTTATTCTATTTTAAATTCAGGCTGTAACAACAAAATGTAGGACAACATGGTTGTGATATTTCGCTTTAAAAACGTCCCTGGTTAACGTCACCCGCGACAGAGGATTAGCTTTATTAGGATCAACCTTTTACAGTTTGCAGAGCGGTGCCTTGGTGTTTGCTTGTGACGGTATGTACACAGCTTTGAAAACCCGTGAAATCCCTCGGCATACAGTGCATCCTTCACTTTGTTAAATTACAGCCAATGGATCAACATTACCCCCCCCCCCCTTTCAATCACCTTTATTTAACCAGGAAAACAAGTTCTCATTTACAACTGCGCCCTAGCCAAGATAAAGTAGTGCGATTAAAAGAACAGTTACACAAACAATAACAAAGATTTATCCATGTATGTACAGTGTGTGCAAATGAAGTAAAGAGGTAAGGCAATAAAAAATGCCAATAGTGGCAAAGTATTTACAATTTAGCAATTTACACCAGAGTGATATATGTGCAGATGAGGATGTGCAAGTAGAAATACTGGTGTGCAAAAGAGCAGAAAAACAAAGACGGGGATGAGGTAGGTAGTTGGTTGGATGGGCCATTTACAGATGGACTTTTACAGATGGGCTCTGTACAGCTGCAGCGATCGGTAAGCTGCTCCGACAGCTGATGCTTAAAGTTAGTGAGGGAGATGTGAGTCTCCAACTTCAATCATTTTTGCAATTCGTTCCAGTCATTGGCAGCAGAGAACTGGAAGGAAAGGCAGCCAAAGGAGGAATTGGCTTTGGGGGTGACCAGTGAAATGCTGGAGCGCGTGCTACGTACGGGTGGGTGATGCTATGGTGACCAGTGAAATGCTGGAGCGCGTGCTACGTACGGGTGGGTGATGCTATGGTGACCAGTGAAATGCTGGAGCGCGTGCTACGTACGGGTGGGTGCTGCTATGGTGACCAGTGAAATGCTGGAGCGCGTGCTACGTACGGGTGGGTGCTGCTATGGTGACCAGTGAAATGCTGGAGCGCGTGCTACGTACGGGTGGGTGATGCTATGGTGACCAGTGAAATGCTGGAGCGCGTGCTACGTACGGGTGGGTGATGCTATGGTGACCAGTGAAATGCTGGAGCGCGTGCTACGTACGGGTGGGTGTTGCTATGGTGACCAGTGAGCTGAATAAGGTGGAGCCTTATAAGGCAAAGACTTATAGATGACCTAGAGCCAGTGGGTTTGGCCACAAGTATGAAGCGAGGGCCAGTGAACAGGTCGCAATGGTGGGTAGTGTATGGGGCTTTGGTGACAAAACGGATGGCACTGTGATAGCCTTCAACACTACTCAGCAAATTGGATGCAGTCTATTTTGTAAATGACATCGCCGAAGTCAAGGATCGGTAGGATGGTCAGTTTTACGAGGGTATGTTTGGCAGAATGAGTGAAGGAGGCTTTGTTGCGAAATAGGAAGCGGACTAGATTTAATTTTGGATTGGAGATGCTTAATGTGAGTCTGGAGGGAGAGTTTACAGTTTAACCAGACAGCTAGGTATTTATAGTTGTCCACATATTCTAAGTCAGAACCATCCAGAGTAGTGATGCTGGTCAGGTGGGTGCGGGCAGCGTTTAAGAGCAGTTGGAGGCCACGAAGGAATGCTGTAATGGTGAGGGGTTAACATCCTTCTGAGATTGGAAGGTTAACATTCCCTGTTACTGTGATGGTGAGGGGTTAACATCCTTCTGAGATTGGAAGGTTTACATTCCCTGTTACTGTGAGGGGGTAACATCCCTCTGAGATTGGAAGGTTTACATTCCCTGTTACTGTAACTGTGAGGGGTTAACATCCCTCTGAGATTGGAAGGTTTGACATTCCCTGTTACTGTGAGGGGTTAACATCCCTCTGAGATTGGAAGGTTTGACATTCCCTCTTACTGTGAGGGGTTAACATCCTTCTGAGATTGGAAGGTTTACATTCCCTGTTACTGTGAGGGGTTAACATCCCTCTGAGATTGGAAGGTTTGACATTCCCTCTTACTGTGAGGGGTTAACATCCCTCTGAGATTGGAAGGTTTACATTCCCTGTTACTGTAACTGTGAGGGGTTAACATCCCTCTGAGATTGGAAGGTTTGACATTCCCTGTTACTGTGAGGGGTTAACATCCCTCTGAGATTGGAAGGTTTGACATTCCCTCTTACTGTGAGGGGTTAACATCCCTGAGATTGGAAGGTTTGACATTCCCTGTTACTGTAACTGTGAGGGGTTAACATCCCTGAGATTGGAAGGTTTGACATTCTCCGTTACTGTAATGGTGAGGGGTTAACATCCCTCTGAGATTGGAAGGTTTGACATTCCCTGTTACTGTAACTGTGAGGGGTTAACATCCCTGAGATTGGAAGGTTTGACATTCTCCGTTACTGTAATGGTGAGGGGTTAACATCCCTCTGAGATTGGAAGGTTTGACATTCCCTGTTACTGTGAGGGGTTAACATCCCTGAGATTGGAAGGTTTGACATTCCCTGTTACTGTAACTGTGGGGTTAACATCCCTGAGATTGGAAGGTTTGACATTCCCCGTTACTGTGATGGTGAGGGGTTAACATCCCTGAGATTGGAAGGTTTGACATTCCCTGTTACTGTAATGGTGAGGGGTTAACATCCCTGAGATTGGAAGGTTTGACATTCCCCGTTACTGTAATGGTGAGGGGTTAACATCCCTCTGAGATTGGAAGGTTTGACATTCCCTGTTACTGTGAGGGGTTAACATCCCTCTGAGATTGGAAGGTTTGACATTCCCTGTAACGGTGAGGGGTTAACATCCCTGAGATTGGAAGGTTTGACATTCCCTGTTACTGTAATGGTGAGGGGTTAACATCCCTGAGATTGGAAGATTTGACATTCCCTGTTACTGTGAGGGGTTAACATCCCTCTGAGATTGGAAGGTTTGACATTCTCCGTTACTGTAATGGTGAGGGGTTAACATCCCTGAGATTGGAAGATTTGACATTCCCTGTTACTGTGAGGGGTTAACATCCCTGAGAATGGAAGGTTTGACATTCTCCGTTACTGTAATGGTGAGGGGTTAACATCCCTGAGATTGGAAGGTTTGACATTCTCCGTTACTGTAATGGTGAGGGGTTAACATCCCTCTGAGATTGGAAGGTTTGACATTCCCTGTAACGGTGAGGGGTTAACATCCCCGAGAATGGAAGGTTTGAATGTGAACAAATAAACTTTTTACTACACCTAAAAAAATATAGGGAGACATGCTGTAATTTTCTAAACAGCTCACCTGATATGAAAATACCTTCAAATTAAAAAGCTGACAATCTGCACTTAAACCTCAGTCATATTGTATCATTACAAATCCAAAGTGCTGCAGTACAGAGTCACAACAACAACACGTGGGTCAATGCCCCTGTCGGAGCTCTGTGGAGTTCTGTCCTTTCTGGTCTATTAGTGTTCTGTATTATGTCCTGTTTCATGTGGACCCCAGAAAGAGCAGCCGCTGCTTTAGCTACATCTAAATGGGGATCCGAATCGCATGTCAAATAGTACTTAAGAGGTAGATTTAGCATAATTTTTTTTTAAATAAGCAGACATTTCAGTTATACCTGATCTCTACCCAAAACAGCCAACTGCAAAGCAGCAGAAACATTAAGTGTCACAGGCAGTATTTTGGTCATATATGAACCAGATATCATAACAGACCATTCCACAAAATGGTAGAGTAGAATTCTGTCGAGAAACATGCGCACTCAGAATTAGTCAAAAGTAGTTTGGTTTTAACTATGAGAGAATTGGCACCAAACTCAGTAAGACAACAAAATAGCACATTTCCTTTTCTGGTGTAATATATCTGGAAAAAATAGATAGATTAAATGCTTAAAATTAGTGATTTGTCTCATTTGAAAAGTTATTAAAAAGAAAGTTTTATACACAAATTAAAATCACTGAAGATATGGTGTAGCGTTGTCCCATTCATTTCCTTATGGACGATTTCACACCATTGGTCTCTCTGACAACAAAGGGGGGGGTTCCATTTTGTCCAGTGGTCAGCATGCAGACAGGGCTGAAAGAGCCACCATGCTCTGCCTGTTAATGTCATGAAGAATAGTCTTGGCTTTCCATCAATGAGCTCTAAGCTGCAGGAAACGTGCTTTCAAAAAGAGACACAGGAAAATTGCTCTGAAAAACATTTAACAGCAGCACCCCACAACTAAAATGTCATTAAAACGTTACCACCTAATAGGCCGAACTGTTTCTCATTAAAATTGTTGTGCGTTTAGGTTAAATGGCTCAATCCTCTTGGTACGACAATCTAAGTTGTCGACTAAAGTTGATTTGGATAGAAATATTGGGTAGCCTACTACAGCTGTGTTCTAGTAAACCAAATCATTCTAAAGGACTCTAGATTAGCTGTGTTCTAGTAAACCAAATCATTCTAAAGAACTCTAGATTAGCTGTGTTCTAGTAAACCAAATCATTCTAAAAGGACTCTAGATTAGCTGTGTTCTAGTAAACCAAATCATTCTAAAGAACTCTAGATTAGCTGTGCTTTTGGTGGGTTTATGATAGGTGACAGCAAGATACAGGGTCTTGCAAAAGTATTCAAACCCCTTAGATTTGACATTGTGTTAAAAAGTGAGATTTAAAAACGTTAATTTTGTGTCAACAATCTACACAAAATACTCTAAAATGTCAAAGTGGAAAAAATTCTATTAAAAAAAAAAGATTAAAACAAATTAAATAACTCAGGCATTGCAAAATAACAAAGACAGTTAATTCGGAAAGATTTCAGACCATTTTCCACATTTAGTAACATTACAGCTTTATCCTAAAATGTATTTAGTTTTCCCCCTTGTCAACCTACACACAATAGATAGTTTTTTTTTATATGTAAAAATGTGAAATATTACAGGTATTCAAACCCTTTAGTCAGTACTTTTGGCAGCGATTGTTGGAAGGTGAACCGTCGCCCAGACAAAGGTCCTGAGCACTCTGGGGCAGGATTCCATCAAGGATCTCTGTACTTTGCTCCGTTCATCTATCCCTCGATCCGGACTAGTATCCCAGTTCCTGCCTCTGAAAAACATCCCACAGCATGCACCATGCTTCACCATAGGGATGGTGACAGGTTTCCTCCAGATGTGACGCTTGGCATTTAGGCCAAATAGTTTCATCAGACCAGAGAATCTTGTCTGAGATACCTATAGGTGCTTTTTTGGCTAACTCCAAGTGGGCTGTCATTGGGGCTGACGCGTATGACCGGATCACGTCGATGTTCACGAGTCATGAAGGTTTCCGCTCAGGTTATGGATGTGTCACTGCAACCTTAAAAGGTTCTCGATGAGGTCACCATTGCCCCTTGATTCTAAGCAATGTTGTGCTGCTATTTTTATTGACCAAAGCTTTTGAATAGGGTAGACCATTCCATTGTTGTGGGCCGGCTAACGAGTATTGGTGTCTCGGAGGGGTCTATGGCCTGGTTTGCCAACTACCTCTCTCAAAGACTGCAGTGTATAAAGTCAGAACATATGTTGTCTCAGCCACAGCTTGTCACTAAGGGAGGACACCAAGGCTCGATCCTAGGCCCCACGCTCTTCTCAATTTACATCAACATAGCAGGCAGTAGGAACCTCTCATCCATTTACAGTCGAAGTTTACATATACTTAGGTTGGAGTCATGAAAACTTGTTTTTCAACCACTCCACAATTTTCTTGTTAATTTAACAAACTATAGTTTTGGCAAGTACTGTATGCATGACAAGTAATTTTTCCAACAATTGTTTAAAGACAGATTATTTCACTGTATCACAATTCCAGTGGTTCAGAAGTTTCCATACACTAAGTTGACTGTGCCTTTAAACAGCTTGGAAAATTATATCTTTAGAAGCCTCTGATAGGCTAAAAATTCTGTCATTAGAAGCTTCTGATTGACTCAAATGAAGTCAATTAGCCTATTGGAGGCGTTCCTGTGAAGGCCTACCTTCAAACTCAGTGCCTCTTTTCTTGACATCATGGGAAAATCAAAAGAAATCAGCCAAGACCTCAGAAACAAAAATGGTAGACCTCCACAAGTCTGGTTCATCCTTGGGAGCAATTTCCAAACGCCTAAAGGTACCACGTTCATCTGTACAAACAATAGTATGCAAGTATAAACACCATGGGACCACGCAGCTGTCATACCGCTCAGGAAGGAGACGCGTTCTGTCTCCTAGAGATGAACATACTTTGGTGCGAAAAGTGCAAATCAATCCCAGAACAGCAGCAAAGGACCTTGTGAAGATGCTGGAGGAAACAAGTACAAAAGTATCTATATCCACAGTAAAACAAGTCCTAAAGCGACATAACTTGAAAGGCTGCTCAGCAAGGAAGAAGCTACTGCTCCAAAACGAGGCCTACAAACCTGACTCAGTTACACCAGCTCTGTCAGGAAGAATGGGCCAAAATTCACCCAACTTATTCTGGGAAATTTGTGGAAAGCTACCCAAAACGTTTGACCCAAGTTAAACAATTTAAAGGCAATGCTACCAAATACACTCAATTAGTATGTAAACTTCTGACCCACTGGGAATGTGATGAAAGACAAAAAGCTAAAATAAAATCACTATTATTCTGACGTTTCACATTCTTAAAATAAAGTGGTGATCCTAACTGACCAAAGAGGGAATTTTTACTAGGATTAAATGTCAAGAATATTGAAAAACAGAGTTTAAATGTACATGGCTAAGGAATAAGTAAACTTTCAACTTCAACTGTATATGCAGAAGATAGTCTGCTGGCCCCTCCCCGGATTTTGTGTTAAATGCGCTACAAAGCTTTCTTAGTGTCCGACAAGCTTTCTCTACCCTTAACCTGGTTCTGAACACCTCCAATACAACGGTCATGTGGTTTGGTAAGAAGAATGCCCCTCTCCCCACAGGTGTGATTACTACCTCTGAGGGTTTAGAGCTTGAGGTAGTCACCTCATACAAGTACTTGGGAGTATGGCGAGACGGTACACTGTCCTTCCCTCAGCACTTATCAAAGAAGCCGGCTAAAGTTAAATCTAGATTTGGTTTCCTCAATCGTAATCGCTCCTCTTTCACCCCAGCTGCCAAACTAACCCTGATTCAGATGACCATCCTACCCATGCTAGATGACATAATTTACAGATTGACAGGTAAGGGCGCTCTGGAACGGCTAGATGTTCTAAACCATTCGTCCATCAGATTTTCCACCAATGCTCCTTATAGAACACATCACTGCACTCTATACTCCTCTGTAAACTGGTCATCTCTGTATACCTGTCGCAAGACCCACTGGTTGATGCTTATTTATAAAACCCTCAGCCCTCACTCCCCCCTATCTGAGATATCTACTGCAGCCCTCATCCTCCACATACAACACCCGTTCTGCCAGTCACTTTCTGTTAAAGGTCCCCAAAGCACACACATCCCTGGGTCGCTCCTCTTTTCAGTTCGCTGCAGCTAAAGACTCAATCATGGACACTGACAGTTGTGGCTGCTTTGCGTATTGTATTGTTGTCTCTACCTTCTTGCCCTTCGTGCTGTTGTCTGTACCATGCTGTGTTGCCACCATGCTGTGTTGCCACCATGCTGTGTTGCCACCATGCTGTGTTGCCATCTTAGGTCGCTTTATGTAGTGTTGTCTGTCTTGTCGTGATGCGTGTTTTATATATTTATTTTTTTATCCCAGCACTCCCCGCAGGAGGTCTTTTGGTAGGCGGTCATTGTAAATAAGAATTTGTTCTTAACCGACTTGCCTAGTTAAATAAAATAAAACTTATTTTTCCAGCTGCATTAGTTTCAGGACTGGGTTTTATTTTAATGTTACCGCCAACCAGCCATTGTTTATGAAATCAGAAACCGCTGCGAAGTTGAAGGCCCTGCTGTATCTACAGAAGTCAGGTCCTTTATACTGAGCAGAGCTGTTGAGTGTTTATACTGGAACTGACTCCCCACCTACCATCAACCAATCATGTCAATGTGGAGCTAACAGAGCAGAGCTGCACTGTCACAAAATGTGGGGTATGGAGATCAATTAGGCCTGTGCATGCGCCACTCACCACCTCCAGACGAAGCCCCTGACCATATTTTTGGATCAAGCATAAACTGGCAGATTTGCCCATTTCTGGAAGATGACAAAACTTGAGATAAATATAGATGGTAAATTCAAAAGATACGCCAGTAGTTTCCATCGGTGATGACGTTTTACCAAAAAAGAGACTTAACGAATCCAGCTCCAGAACCTAATCTTGTGAATGCCATGTCGTCAATTTTTTTTTAACAGCAACAGATAACATTATAGCCTCCCTACTGTTATTTTTCACTGTTTTTATTTTTTTTACTTATGTTGTTCAACTAATACCTTTTTTTTTAAACTTGAAAGTCACTATTGGTTAGTAAGCATTTCACTATAAGGTCTACTACACCTGTTGTGTTCGGGCGCACGTGACAAATAAACTTTAATTTGATTAGCTAGTTAGCTAAATTAGATATGGGTAGCAAGATAACTAGTTTGCTAATGTTACCATGCTAGCTACACTGACAGCTGTCAGTGCCCCATTTGTTGATGTTTGTTGATGTTTATTCCTAGCCACCATGCTTCTACATCTGCATTGCTTACTGTTTGGGGTTTTAGGCTGGGTGTCTGTACAGCACTGACATCGGCTGATGTGTGTGTGTGTGTGTGTGTGTGTGTGTGTGTGTGTGTGTGTGTGTGTATATATATATATATAAAATAAAAAAAGGTCTTTATAAAATTTGATTGATTGATTATTAAATCCATGCGTAATTTCCCACAACCAATTATTGAATATGTATAAGTAACCTTCAAATTAAATCGGAGGTGGAACCAAATCGTGCATTTCCCAAAGAGGACAGGATATTACGGCAAAGTGGAGGCCGCAACTTCCTCTGGGGAATCCTTTAAAGGTCCGGGATCCTTGGGACGTGTGCCCTCCCCCCCATTGAAATATATATATATATATTTATTGTTTTATTGGTTAGTTTAGGGTTAAAGGTAGTGAAGGTCCCAAGGATCCCTGATAGCACCGACCGTCCTTTAAAATTGGGTTCCCGCGGTGATGGATCGCATATTTCCAATTCCAAGGAGTCATATCCTACCTGTACTGTGCAGCACCACCGTGGGTAAATCCAAAGTAGTTGCCGGTAGCCATTTTGGCATCTTCACCAAGCCGGCTGGGCACTGCAGAAAGGGGACAAAGATACATCGAGGGTGAACGGTGGGTTAGGTAGTTAGCTAGCTACTGTTTGAAGCAAGACCCCCGCATACAGTACACTGCAGAGGCGTTAAAACAGGCAGAAAGAGCACTTCAAGGACACACCGACAAAACCCACCCCCAGCTTTCCTCGTAAATGTTATAAATTATTAATTGTTAAGTCTTGTTACCTAATTTAATCGTTTTTATTAACGTTAACTCACCATAGGTGAAGGAGACCACTGGACATATAGGAATCATTGGGTTTGTATTTTCTGACGAACTCCTGTCTTGTAACCCTGCGTATTTATATGAGAAGGTCGGACCAGGAAATGGACCAGGCGCACATGCGCACTGCATGCAGATATACATGGGAATTGTAGTTCTATTAGGCCTCTGATTATTTATTTATTATTATTATTCGACGGACCTGGCCAAACCATAACATCAAATTATCAGTGGTGGAAAAATAACCCAGTTGTCATACTTTAATAGAGAATGACTCAAGTAAAAGTGAAAGTCACCCAGTAAAATATTACCGGAGTAAAAGTAAAACATTGATATTACCTACTGTATATTTTCGCTACACCGGCAATAACATCTGCTAAACATGTGGATGTGACAAATAACATTTGATTTGATTTTTCAGTATCGAAAGTAAATTGAATTTCTAAAATATTAAGTATCAAAGGTAAAAGCATGAATCATTTCAAATTCCTTATATTAAGCAAATGAGAGTACCATTTGTTTTTTAATGAATGGATAACCAGAGACACACTCCAACACTCAGACATAATTTACAAACGAAGCATTTGTGTTTAGTGAGTCTGCCAGATCAGAGGCAGATGCATTTTGGGATGTTCTTTTGATTAGTGTGTTAATTGGACAATTTTCCTGTCCTGCTCAGCATTCAAAATGTAACTAGTCCTTTTGTGTGTCAGGGAATTGTATGTTGTAAAAAGTACTGTATTTTCTTTAGGAATGTAGTGAAGTAAAAGTTGTCAAAAATATAAATAGTAAAGTAAACTCCTTAAGTGATTCTTTCAAGTATTTTTACTTAAGTACTTTACACCACTGCAAATAAATAGATTATTTATATGAAATGTATCTATGCATTGTGTTTAACTATTATAAGGAAATTAACATAATTTGGTTATATTTATCTCTTACAAAACTATTACAGCAAATCCAGGGGGTAGCCCCACTGGGGCTCGTACCACAGGAGGTTGGTGGCACCTTAATTGTGGAGGACGGGCTGGTGATAATGGCTGGAGTGGAATCAGTGGAACGGTATCAAATACATCAAACACATGGTTTCCATGGTTTCCAGGTGTTTGATGCCATTCCATTAGCTCCGTTCCAGACATTATTATGAGCTGTCCTCCTTCCCTCAATAGCCTCCACTGACTCGTCCCAGGTCCAGCAACTGTCAAGCCAACACCTTAATTAACCGCTACGCCAAGAATTCCAGAATGAAGTCGCTACAATATTCAATTTAGCAGACACTCGTATGACTGGTGGTTCGGAGCTATGAATGATGATGATGACGATGATGAGTATCCCTTGCCTGCAGTGCTGAAGACTGTCTTTAGCTCAGTGGGCAACAGTCATGTGAATAGCAGGAGACTCAGGCTTTGAAGCCCAAGTTGGTCACAATGGTGAAATGACTGTGATCTGTCTCTACAGGTTGGAGGTCAAATTGGGGTGAAGTGTAGCAGTACTGTAGTTCTGAGCTACACTTGTGTGAGGAACCATGACAGAGATTTTAAATACTTGCATTAGCTCCCCCTCACCAAAGCTAATGCTTTCCCACCTAACAAAATGTAATTGAAAAGACGACTATGCCCGACGTCCAATCAACATTCGGATTCAGTCGAAAGTAAAAGTTGAAAAGATATTTTTCAAGGTTGTCGAAAATACATATTTTTCAAGGTCGTCGAAAAGACAACTATACAAAGACTTCCATCTGCGTTCAGTTCAACTTAATTTCGGTGTACTTGCAGCCTTTACACGTGAATGCAGCGTCAAAAATTGGTCTATGAACAATTCTATAATAATAATAATAATAATCACTCCAGTATTTGCACACAGCATTTATTTACAACATTCAAGTGCTAATTGTCTTTATTCCACTACTGAAGAAGCATGACTCGATTCATCATTGGCTAAGGTGTATATCATTTGTGAAGGGGGTGAAAAATGAGTTTTAATGACACCAACCTAAGTGTATGTAAACTTCCGACTTCAACTGTATATTGATCACATTCCCTGTGTATGATCATATATTTTGATACATTGAATGATAATTTTGTGAAACTATGCTATACATTTTTTAAAACCTGTTTCAGGAAGTGATGTCACTGAGTACTGCCCCTATGTGTAGGACCTTCCACCCCCACCTGGGATATGGATGCCTGAGGAAGACTCAAGGGTCTAAATGTTAAATAAATATAACCTAAGAGCGTGAGCAGATGTTAGCAGATGTTAATGCGAGTGTAGCGAAATGCTTGTGCTTCTAGTTCCGACCATGCAGTAACATCTAACGAGTAATCGAACAATTTCACAATTTCACAACAACTAAGTGTAAAGGAGTGAATAAGAATATGTACATGGGGCGGCAGGGTAGCCTAGTGGTTAGAGCATAGAGGCGGCAGGATAGCCTAGTGGTTAGAGCGTTGGACAAGTAACCGGAAGGTTGCGAGTTCAAACCCCCGAGCTGACAAAGTACAAATCTGTCGTTCTGCCCCCTGAACAGGCAGTTAACCCACTGTTCCGAGGCCGTCATTGAAAATAAGAATTTGTTCTTAACTGACTTGCCTAGTTAAATAAATATATGCATGAGAACGCAAGGCTGCTGTCAGTGCCGGTTTGTGTTCCTTTCTGTTTTCTATGAGTTTGTCTACAACAATGACAAGTCTGAATGTCATTGAGTGGCCCAGCCAGAGCCCGGGAAAGTACCTGAATGTGCGTATGTTCTTCAGCTTTCGTAATGAACAAATAACATTGGATGCCAACCGCCGTTGAACCTCATCGATGTTCGATCGGGTTCAAGTCCGGGCTCTGGCTGGGCCACTCAATGACATTCAGACTTGTCCCCAGGTAACTCCTGCGTTGTCTTGGATGTGTGTTTAGGGTTTCTCTCCTGTAGGAAGGTGAACCTTTGCCCCAGTCTGAGTTCCCTAGAGCTCTGGAGCAGGTTTTCATCAAGGATCTCTCTGTACTTTGCTCCATTCATCTTTGCCTTGGTCCTGACTAGTCTCACATTTCCTGCCGCTGAAAACATCAAATAAAATCAACTGTTATTGGTCAATAAACATATTTATCAGATGTTATTGGTCCATACACATATTTAACAGATGTTATTGGTCCATACATATATTTAACAGATGTTATTGGTCCATACACATATTCATCATCATATCTAACTAAATGCTTGTGTTCCTAGCTCCAACAGTGCAGTAGTATCTAACTAAATGCTTGTGTTCCTAGCTCTAACAGTGCAGTAGTATCTAACTAAATGCTTGTGTTCCTAGCTCCAACAGTGCAGTAGTATCTAACTAAATGCTTGTGTTCCCAGCTCCAACAGTGCAGTAGTATCTAACTAAATGCTCGTGTTCCCAGCTCCAACAGTGCAGTAGTATCTAACTAAATGCTCGTGTTCCCATCTCCAACAGTGCAGTAGTATCTAACTAAATGCTCGTGTTCCTAGCTCCAACAGTACAGTAATATCTAACTAAATGCTTATGTTCCTAGCTCCAACAGTGCAGTAGTATCTAACTAAATGCTTGTGTTTCTAGCTCCAACAGTGCAGTAATATCTAACTAAATGCTTGTGTTCCTAGCTCCAACAGTACAGTAGTATCTAACTAAATGCTTGTGTTCCTAGCTCCTACAGTACAGTAATATCTAACTAAATGCTTGTGTTCCCAGCTTCAACAGTGCAGTAGTATCTAACTAAATGCTTGTGTTTCTAGCTCCAACAGTACAGTAATATCTAACTAAATGCTTGTGTTCCTAGCTCCAACAGTGCAGTAATATCTAACTAAATGCTTGTGTTCCGAGCTCCAACAGTGCAGTAGTATCTAACTAAATGCTTGTGTTCCTAGCTCCTACAGTACAGTAGTATCTAACTAAATGCTTGTGTTCCTAGCTCCAACAGTGCAGTAGTATCTAACTAAATGCTTGTGTTCCCATCTCCAACAGTGCAGTAGTATCTAACTAAATGCTTGTGTTCCTAGCTCCAACAGTACAGTAGTATCTAACTAAATGCTTGTGTTCCTAGCTCCAACAGTGCAGTAGTATCTAACTAAATGCTTGTGTTCCTAGCTCCAACATTGCAGTAGTATCTAACTAAATGCTTGTGTTCCTAGCTCCTACAGTACAGTAGTATCTAACTAAATGCTTGTGTTCCTAGCTCCAACAGTGCAGTAGTATCTAACTAAATGCTTGTGTTCCTAGCTCCAACAGTGCAGTAGTATCTAACTAAATGCTTGTGTTCCCATCTCCAACAGTGCAGTAGTATCTAACTAAATGCTTGTGTTCCCATCTCCAACAGTGCAGTAGTATCTAACTAAATGCTTGTGTTCCTAGCTCCAACAATGCAGTAGTATCTAACTAAATGCTTGTGTTCCTAGCTCCAACAGTGCAGTAGTATCTAACTAAATGCTTGTGTTCCTAGCTCCAACAGTGCAGTAGTATCTAACTAAATGCTTGTGTTCCTAGCTCCAACAATGCAGTAGTATCTAACTAAATGCTTGTGTTCCTAGCTCCAACAATGCAGTAATATCGAACGGTGCTGTTGGATCTAAAAATGATTCACAACAATACACACAAATCTAAAAGTAAAATAATGTAATTAAAAAATATATATCAAGCAATGTCAGAGTGGCATTGACTAAAATGCAGTAGAATAGTATGAAGTAGAATACCAGTCAAATGTTTGGACACAAGTTTTTCTTTATTTGTACTATTTCCAACATTGTAGAATAACAGTGAAGACATTAACACTATGTAATAACACATATGGAATCATGTAGTAACCAAAAAAGTGTTAAAACAAATTCTTCAAAGTAGCAAACCTCTGCACTCTATCACTCTCCTTCTTGGTTAAATAGCCCTTAGACAGCCTGGAAGTGTGTTGGGTCATTGTCCTATTGAAAAACAAATGATAGTCCCACTAAGTGCAAACCAGATGGGATGGCGTATCACTTCAGAATTCTTTTATCTAACTAGCCAAGTCAATAAAGAACTCATTCTTATTTACAATGACAGCCTAGGAACAGTGGGTTAACTGCCTTGTTCAGGGGCAGAACGACAGATTTGAACCTTGTCAGCTCGGGAAATCAATCTAGCAACCTTTAGGTTATTGGCCCAATGCCCTAACCACTAGGCTACCTGCCACCCCATATGCTGTGTGGTAGCCATGCTGGTTAAGTGTGCCTTGAATTCTAAATAAATCATGTCACCAGCAAAGCACCCCCACACCATCACACCTCCTCCTCCATGCTTCACGGTGGGAACCACACATGCAGAGATCATCCATTCACCTACTCACAAACACACGGCGGTTGGAACCAAAAATCCCACATTTGGACTCTTCAGACCAAAGGACAGATTTCCACCGGTCTAATGTCCATTGCTCGTGTTTCTTGGCCATAGCAAGTCTCTTCTTCTTATTGGTGTCCTTTAGTAGTAGTTTCTTTGCAGCAATTAGACCATGAAGACCTGATTCATGCAGTCTCCTCTGAACAGTTGATGTTGAGATGTGTCTGTTACTTGAACTCTGTGAAGCATTTAATTGGGCTGCAATTTCTGAGGCAGCTAACTAATGAACTTATCCTCTGCAGCAGAGGTGGTCCTCATGAGAGCCAGTTTCATCATAGCGCGTGATGGTTTTTGCGACTGAACTTGAAGAAACTTTCAAAGTTCTTTTAATTTTCCTTATTGACTGACCTTCATGTCTTAAAGTAATGATGGACTGTCATTTCTCTTTGCTTATTTGCGCTGTTCTTGCCATAACATGGACTTGGTATTTTACCAAATAGGGCTATCTTCTGCATACCACCCCTTACCTTGTCACAACACAACTGATTGGCTCAAATACATTACGAAGGAAAGAAATTATACAAATGAACTTTTAACAAGGCACACCTGTTAATTGAAATGCATTCCATACCTCATGAAGCTGGTTGAGAGAATACCAAGAGTGTGCAAAGCTGTCATCAAGGCAAAGGTTGGATACTTTGAAGAATATCAAATCAAAAATATTTTTGGGATTTGTTTAACACTTTTTTGCTTACTCCATGATTCCATGTGTGTTATTTCATAGTTTTGTTGTCTTCACTATTATTCTACAATGTAGAAAATAATACAAAATAAAGAAAAACCCTTGAATGAGTAGGTGTGTCCAAACTGTTGACTGGTACTGTACATGATGTACATTGTGGCCACTTGGTGGCAGTGTTGTACTTAATATGCTACTGTAATGTTGACGTCCTTCTTGTTTCCCAGCAAAATGCCCAAATTAAAGGAAATGTTGTCGTCCACATCTGGCAGCAAACTCTGACAGTGAGGTGGACACCAAGGTTTGCTGTCCTGTTAGTCTGTGTCTGAAGGCTTGAGGTAAAGCAGAAATAAAGTTGTGAATATTCCTAACTGAACATACATTTCATCCCGAGGAGAAGAAGCCCAGTGCGCCACCTGAGAAGATCTCTACACCTGGAGCGGGACGGTTCCGCCTGAGAAGATCTCTACACCTGGAGCGGGACGGTTCCACCTGAGAAGATCTCTACACCTGGAGCGGGACGGTTCCACCTGAGAAGATCTCTACACCTGGAGCAGGACGGTTCCACCTGAGAAGATCACTACACCTGGAGCGGGACGGTTCCACCTGAGAAGATCTCTACACCTGGAGCGGGACGGTTCCGCCTGAGAAGATCTCTACACCTGGAGCGGGACGGTTCCACCTGAGAAGATCTCTACACCTGGAGCGGGACGGTTCCGCCTGAGAAGATCTCTACACCTGGAGCGGGACGGTTCCACCTGAGAAGATCTCTACACCTGGAGCAGGACGGTTCCACCTGAGAAGATCTCTACACCTGGAGCGGGACGGTTCCACCTGAGAAGATCTCTACACCTGGAGCGGGACGGTTCCACCTGAGAAGATCTCTACACCTGGAGCGGGACGGTTCCACCTGAGAAGATCTCTACACCTGGAGCGGGACGGTTCCACCTGAGAAGATCTCTACACCTGGAGCGGGACGGTTCCATCTGAGAAGATCTCTACACCTGGAGCGGGACGGTTCCACCTGAGAAGATCTCTACACCTGGAGCGGGACGGTTCCACCTGAGAAGATCTCTACACCTGGAGCGAGAATGGTTCCACCTGAGAAGATCTCTACACCTGGAGCGGGACGGATCCACCTGAGAAGATCTCTACACCTGGAGCGGGACGGTTCCACCTGAGAAGATCTCTACACCTGGAGCGGGACGGTTCCACCTGAGAAGATCTCTACACCTGGAGCGGGACGGTTCCACCTGAGAAGATCTCTACACCTGGAGAAAGACGGTTCCACCTGAGAAGATCTCTACACCTGGAGCGGGACGGTTCCACCTGAGAAGATCTCTACACCTGGAGCGGGACGGTTCCACCTGAGAAGATCTCTACACCTGGAGCGGGACGGTTCCACCTGAGAAGATCTCTACACCTGGAGCGGGACGGTTCCACCTGAGAAGATCTCTACACCTGGAGCGGGACGGTTCCACCTGAGAAGATCTCTACACCTGGAGCGGGACGGTTCCACCTGAGAAGATCTCTACACCTGGAGCGGGACGGTTCCACCTGAGAAGATCTCTACACCTGGAGCGGGACGGTTCCACCTGAGAAGATCTCTACACCTGGAGCGGGACGGTTCCACCTGAGAAGATCTCTACACCTGGAGCGGGACGGTTCCACCTGAGAAGATCTCTACACCTGGAGCGGGACGGTTCCACCTGAGAAGATCTCTACACCTGGAGCGGGACGGTTCCACCTGAGAAGATCTCTACACCTGGAGCGGGACGGTTCCACCTGAGAAGATCTCTACACCTGGAGCGGGACGGTTCCACCTGAGAAGATCTCTACACCTGGAGCGGGACGGTTCCACCTGAGAAGATCTCTACACCTGGAGCGGGACGGTTCCACCTGAGAAGATCTCTACACCTGGAGCGGGACGGTTCCACCTGAGAAGATCTCTACACCTGGAGCGGGACGGTTCCACCTGAGAAGATCTCTACACCTGGAGCGGGACGGTTCCACCTGAGAAGATCTCTACACCTGGAGCGGGACGGTTCCACCTGAGAAGATCTCTACACCTGGAGCGGGACGGTTCCACCTGAGAAGATCTCTACACCTGGAGCGGGACGGTTCCACCTGAGAAGATCTCTACACCTGGAGCAGGACGGTTCCACCTGAGAAGATCTCTACACCTGGAGCAGGACGGTTCCACCTGAGAAGATCTCTACACCTGGAGCAGGACGATTCCACCTGAGAAGATCTCTACACCTGGAGCAGGACGGTTCCACCTGAGAAGATCTCTACACCTGGAGCAGGACGGTTCCGCCGGACAGACGACGTCATAGAAAGGACCTTGACACCTCTGGCAAATTGACAGTTAGGACAGGCATGTACTGCTAAGCCCAGTTCAGATGCATAATAGTGATGGGGGGTCGGGGGGGGGGAGGGGGGTCATATGGTGAGCAATATGTTTGGAACATCGAATTGCAATACAATATGGAATCGTAAGAATCACAATATACACTGACTGTACAAAACATGAAGAACACTTGCTTTTCCCACAACACACTGTAGACTGGCTGGGTGAATCCAGGGGAAAGCTATGATCCCTTATTGATGTCACTAGTTAATTCCACTTCAGTCAGTGTAGATGAAGGGGAGGAGACGGGTTAAAGAAGGATTTTTAAGCCTTGAGGCAATTGAGACATGGATTGTGTATGTGCGTCATTCAGAGGGTGAATGGGCAAGACAAAATATTTGTTTAAATATATTTTTTATTTTACAACTCAATATTAGGAAGGTGTTCCTAATGTTTTGTATACTCTGTGTGTATCGTATCGGCACCTAAGTTTCATGATAATATCATATTGTGAGGTCCCCGGGCCTCCCCAGCCCTGAGACTCCACGGTCTGAACAATCTAGTTTTAAAACCTCTCATATTGAAATAACATGTCAAATCTTTAGTTAAAGTCTTGTGACTAGATGGATCAATTTTTTTTGCAATCAGAGAACAGTGCGCTGACTTTCTGTGTTCAGCCAAGCAGCTAGCTAGCCATTTTTCTGCACATAGCTAGCCTAGCTTGCTGCACATAGCTAGTCTAGTTTGTTGCTCATATCTAGCCTATCTTGCTGCACATAGCTAGCCTAGCTTGCTGCACATAACTAGGCTTGCTTGATGCTTACAGCTAGCCTAGCTTGCTGCACATAACTAGGCTAACTTGATGCTCACAGCTAGCCTAGCTTGCTGCACATAACTAGGCTAACTTGATGCTCACAGCTAGCCTAGCTTGCTGCACATAACTAAGCTTGCTTGATGCTCACAGCTAGCCTAGCTTGCTGCACATAACTAGGCTAGCTTGATGTTCACAGCTAGCCTAGCTTCCTGCACATAACTAGGCTTGCTTGATGCTCACAGCTAGCCTAGCTTGCTGCACATAACTAGGCTAGCTTGATGCTCACAGCTAGCCTAGCTTGCTGCACCTAGCTAGGCTAGTTTGTTGCTCACATCTAGCCTATCTTGCTGCACATAGCTAGCCTAGCTTGCTGCACATAACTAGGCTTGCTTGATGCTCACAGCTAGCCTAGCTTGCTGCACATAACTAGGCTTGCTTGATGCTCACAGCTAGCCTAGCTTGCTGCACATACCTAGGCTAGCTTGATGCTCACAGCTTGCCAAGCTTGCTGCACATAGCTAGCCTAGCTTGCTGATAAGTCAGTGTACCCTGTTCCTGGTGCATGCATTTCATGACACTTGTTTGTGTGTGTGACTGAATCCTAAATCACCCTCCATTTGAGCGTTCACGCGCACCTCCGCCATTTGTCCCAAAGCTGAGGGAGTAAACATTATTACACTTTTTTTTACACCTACCAAGAGAGTCAAATATTGAGAACATTTTACACCTACCAAAATATTCAAATACTGAGAATGTTTTAAACCTACCAAGAGTCAAATATTGAGAACGTTTTACACCTACCAAGAGAGTCCAATATTGAGAATGTTTTACACCTACCAAGAGTCAAATATTGAGAATGTTTTACACCTACCAAGTGAGTCAAGTATTGAGAACGTTTTACACCTACCAAGAGAGTCAAATATTGAGAAGGTTTTTACACCTACCAAGAGTCAAATATTGAGAACGTTTTTACACCTACCGAGAGAGTCAAATATTGAAACGGTTTTACACCTACCAAGTGAGTCAAGTATTGAGAACGTTTTTACACCTACCGAGAGAGTCAAATATTGAAACGGTTTTACACCTACCAAGTGAGTCAAGTATTGAGAACGTTTTACAACTACCAAGAGTCAAATATTGAAACGGTTTTACACCTACCAAGTGAGTCAAATATTGAGAACGTTTTACAACTACCAAGAGAGTCAAATATTGGGAACGCTTTACATCTACCAAGAGAGTCAAATATTGAGAACGTTTTACACCTACCAAGAGAGTCAAATATTGAGAATGTTTTACATTTATCAAGAGAGTCAAATATTGAGAGCGTTTTTACACCTACCAAGAGAGTCAAATATTGAGAAGGTTTTACACCTACCAAGAGTCAAATATTGAGAACGTTTTACCCCTACCAAGAGAGTCAAATATTGGGAACGTTTTACACCTACCAAGAGAGTCAAATATTGGGAACATTTACACCTACCAAGAGAGTCAAATATTGAGAACGTTTTACAACTACCAAGAGAGTCAAGTATTGAGAACGTTTTACACCTACCAAGAGAGTCAAATATTGAGGACGTTTTACATCTACCAAGAGAGTCAAATATTGAGAAGGTTTTACACCGACAAAGAGTCAAATATTGAGAATGTTTTACACCTACAAAGAGAGTCAAATATTGAGAACGTTTTACCCCTACCAAGAGAGTCAAATATTGGGAACGTTTTACACCTACCAAGAGAGTCAAATATTGGGAACATTTACACCTACCAAGAGAGTCAAATATTGAGAACGTTTTACACCGACCAAATCAGCAGATGGCGCCAGCTGCTCATCTTTGCTTTCTGTTTACTTGAATACAATTTCCTTCAATTGGGACCAGATTACCACTTAAATATGCAGATGTATAGACGACGGAGTGGATCTCTCATTGTAATATTTGTGGAACACCGTGCACTCTACAGGTACACTGCTTTAGAAGACGCTAGGCTGAGAGGTCTCTGCTTACTGTCTTGTATACATGTAGGCCTTCATTGCCATTCTCCTGTGTAGCTCAGTTGGCACAAGTGTGGCGGTGGTAACACCAAAGTCGTAGGTTCAATTCCTGCAGGGATCACATGCTAAAAATGTATGCAGTCCCTGTCCTGTAAGTTGCGTTGGATATAAGTGTCTGCTCAATGGCATATATTGTTAAATGTAATCATTATTGTTACAAGGATTTTGAAAACAGTCATTTGCTGAAGAGTTAGTTGCTGCTGTTTGAGGATAGAATTGATCAAGCACTGCTGCCCACAATACTGAGGTAGTAGCACTGAGCCAGGATCCCATTCACTCCCACTGAGCCAAGATCGCATCCACTCACACTGAGCCAGGATCCCATCCACTCACACTGAACCAGGATCCCATCCACTCACACTGAGCCAGGATCCCATTCACTCCCACTGAGCCAAGATCCCATTCACTCACACTGAGCCAGGATCCCATTCACTCACACTGAGCCAGGATTCCATTCAGTCACACTGAGCCAGGATCCCATTCACTCACACTGAACCAGGATCCCATCCACTCACACTGAACCAGGATCCCATCCACTCACACTGAGCCAGGATCCCATTCACTCACACTGAGCCAGGATCCCATTCACTCACTGTGAACCAGGATCCCATCCACTCACACTGAGCCAGGATCCCATTCACTCACACTGAACCAGGATCCCATCCACTCACACTGAGCCAGGATCCCATCCACTCACACTGAGCCAGGATTCCATTCACTCACACTGAGCCAGGATTCCATTCACTCACACTGAGCCAGGATCCCATTCACTCACTGTGAACCAGGATATCATTCACTCACACTGAGCCAGGATCCCATCCACTCACACTGAGCCAGGATCCCATCCACTCACACTGAGCCAGGATTCCATCCACTCACACTGAACCAGGATATCATCCACTCACACTGAGCCAGGATCCCATCCACTCACACTGAGCCAGGATCCCATCCACTCACACTGAGCCAGGATCCCATCCACTCACACTGAGCCAGGATCCCATCCACTCACACTGAGCCAGGATCCCATCCACTCACACTGAGCCAGGATTCCATTCACTCACACTGAGCCAGGATCCCATTCACTCACTGTGAACCAGGATCCCATCCACTCACACTGAGCCAGGATTCCATCCACTCACACTGAGCCAGGATTCCATTCACTCACACTGAGCCAGGATCCCATTCACTCACTGTGAACCAGGATCCCATTCACTCACACTGAGCCAGGATCCCATTCACTCACACTGAGCCAGGATCTCATCCACTCACACTGAGCCAGGATCCCATCCACTCACACTGAGCCAGGATCCCATTCACTCACACTGAGCCAGGATCCCATTCACTCACACTGAGCCAGGATCCAATTCACTCACACTGAACCAGGATCCCATCCACTCACACTGAGCCAGGATTCCATTCACTCACACTGAGCCAGGATCTCATCCACTCACACTGAGCCAGGATCCCATTCACTCACTGTGAACCAGGATCCCATTCATTCACACTGAGCCAGGATCCCATTCACTCACTGTGAACCAGGATCCCATTCATTCACACTGAGCCAGGATCCTATTCACTCACACTGAACCAGGATCCCATCCACTCACACTGAGCCAGGATCCCATTCACTCCCACTGAGCCAGGATCCCATTCACTCACTGTGAACCAGGATCCCATTCACTCACTGTGAACCAGGATCCCATTCACTCACTGTGAGCCAGGATCCCATCCACTCACACTGAGCCAGGATCCCATTCACTCACACTGAGCCAGGATCCCATTCACTCACACTGAGCCAGGATCCCATTCACTCACACTGAGCCAGGATCCCATTCACTCACACTGAGCCAGGATCCCATTCACTCACTGTGAACCAGGATCCCATTCACTCACACTGAGCCAGGATCCCATCCACTCACACTGAGCCAGGATCCCATTCACTCACACTGAGCCAGGATCCCATTCACTCACACTGAGCCAGGATCCCATTCACTCACACTGAGCCAGGATCCCATTCACTCACACTGAGCCAGGATCCCATTCACTCACTGTGAACCAGGATCCCATTCACTCACACTGAGCCAGGATCCCATCCACTCACACTGAGCCAGGATCCCATCCACTCACACTGAGCCAGGATCCCATCCACTCACTGTGAACCAGGATATCATTCACTCACTGTAAACCAGGATCCCATTCACTCACACTGAGCCAGGATCCCATTCACTCACACTGAGCCAGGATCCCATTCACTCACACTGAGCCAGGATCCCATTCACTCACTGTGAACCAGGATCCCATCCACTCACACTGAGCCAGGATCCCATTCACTCACACTGAGCCAGGATCCCATCCACTCACACTGAGCCAGGATCCCATTCACTCACACTGAGCCAGGATCCCATCCACTCACACTGAGCCAGGATCCCATTCACTCACACTGAGCCAGGATCCCATTCAATCACTGTGAACCAGGATCCCATTCACTCACACTGAGCCAGGATCCCATTCACTCACACTGAGCCAGGATCCCATTCACTCACTGTGAACCAGGATCCCATTCACTCACACTGAGCCAGGATCCCATTCACTCACACTGAGCCAGGATCCCATCCACTCACACTGAACCAGGATCCCATCCACTCACACTGAACCAGGATCCCATTCACTCACTGTGAACCAGGATATCATTCACTCACTGTGAACCAGGATCCCATTCACTCACACTGAGCCAGGATCCCATCCACTCACACTGAGCCAGGATCCTATTCACTCACACTGAACCAGGATCCCATCCACTCACACTGAGCCAGGATCCCATTCACTCCCACTGAGCCAGGATCCCATTCACTCACACTGAGCCAGGATCCCATCCACTCACACTGAACCAGGATCCCATCCACTCCCACTGAGCCAGGATCCCATTCACTCACTGTGAACCAGGATCCCATTCACTCACTGTGAACCAGGATCCCATTCACTCACTGTGAGCCAGGATCCCATCCACTCACACTGAGCCAGGATCCCATTCACTCACACTGAGCCAGGATCCCATTCACTCACACTGAGCCAGGATCCCATTCACTCACACTGAGCCAGGATCCCATTCACTCATTGTGAACCAGGATCCCATTCACTCACACTGAGCCAGGATCCCATTCACTCACACTGAGCCAGGATCCCATTCACTCACTGTGAACCAGGATCCCATTCACTCACTGTGAACCAGGATCCCATTCACTCACACTGAACCAGGATCCCATTCACTCACACTGAGCCAGGATCCCATTCACTCACACTGAACCAGGATCCCATTCACTCACACTGAGCCAGGATCCCATTCACTCACACTGAGCCAGGATCCCATTCACTCACACTGAGCCAGGATCCCATTCACTCATTGTGAACCAGGATCCCATTCACTCACACTGAGCCAGGATCCCATTCACTCACACTGAGCCAGGATCCCATTCACTCACTGTGAACCAGGATCCCATTCACTCACTGTGAACCAGGATCCCATTCACTCACACTGAACCAGGATCCCATTCACTCACACTGAGCCAGGATCCCATCCACTCACACTGAGCCAGGATTCCATTCACTCACACTGAGCCAGGATCCCATTCACTCACACTGAGCCAGGATCCCATTCACTCACTGTGAACCAGGATCCCATTCATTCACACTGAGCCAGGATCCCATTCACTCACACTGAGCCAGGATCCCATTCACTCACTGTGAACCAGGATCCCATTCACTCACTGTGAACCAGGATCCCATTCACTCACTGTGAACCAGGATCCCATTCACTCACACTGAACCAGGATCCCATTCACTCACACTGAGCCAGGATCCCATCCACTCACACTGAGCCAGGATCCCATCCACTCACTGTGAACCAGGATCCCATTCACTCACACTGAGCCAGGATCCCATTCACTCACTGTGAACCAGGATATCATCCACTCACTGTGAACCAGGATATCATTCACTCACACTGAGCCAGGATCCCATTCACTCACACTGAGCCAGGATCCCATCCACTCACACTGAGCCAGGATCCCATCCACTCACACTGAACCAGGATCCCATCCACTCACACTGAGCCAGGATCCCATCCACTCACACTGAGCCAGGATCCCATTCACTCACACTGAGCCAGGATTCCATTCACTCACACTGAGCCAGGATCCCATTCACTCACTGTGAACCAGGATATCATTCACTCACACTGAGCCAGGATCCCATCCACTCACACTGAGCCAGGATCCCATCCACTCACACTGAACCAGGATCCCATCCACTCACACTGAGCCAGGATCCCATTCACTCACACTGAGCCAGGATCCCATCCACTCACACTGAGCCAGGATCCCATTCACTCACACTGAGCCAGGATCCCATTCACTCACTGTGAACCAGGATCCCATTCAC
>NC_088212.1:2634862-2702362 GCF_036934945.1 Oncorhynchus masou masou | reverse complement strand
GACTCCAGACCTATAGACTCACTACATCAAACCCAGGTTAGGATCTACTCTGACTCCAGACCTATAGACTCACTACATCAAACCCAGGCTAGGATCTACTCTGAATCCAGACCTATAGACTCACTACATCAAACCCAGGTTAGGATCTACTCTGAATCCAGACCTATAGACTCACTACATCAAACCCAGGTTAGGATCTACTCTGACTCCAGACCTATAGACTCACTACATCAAACCCAGGTTAGGATCTACTCTGACTCCAGACCTATAGACTCACTACATCAAACCCAGGTTAGGATCTACTCTGAATCCAGACCTATAGACTCACTACATCAAACCCAGGTTAGGATCTACTCTGACTCCAGACCTATAGACTCACTACATCAAACCCAGGTTAGGATCTACTCTGACTCCAGACCTATAGACTCACTACATCAAACCCAGGCTAGGATCTACTCAGACCTATAGACATCAAACCCAGACCTATAGACTCACTACATCAAACCCAGGCTAGGATCTACTCTGAATCCAGACCTATAGACTCACTACATCAAACCCAGGTTAGGATCTACTCTGAATCCAGACCTATAGACTCACTACATCAAACCCAGGTTAGGATCTACTCTGACTCCAGACCTATAGACTCACTACATCAAACCCAGGTTAGGATCTACTCTGACTCCAGACCTATAGACTCACTACATCAAACCCAGGTTAGGATCTACTCTGAATCCAGACCTATAGACTCACTACATCAAACCCAGGTTAGGATCTACTCTGAATCCAGACCTATAGACTCACTACATCAAACCCAGGTTAGGATCTACTCTGACTCCAGACCTATAGACTCACTACATCAAACCCAGGCTAGGATCTACTCTGACTCCAGACCTATAGACTCACTACATCAAACCCAGGCTAGGATCTACTCTGACTCCAGACCTATAGACTCACTACATCAAACCCAGGTTAGGATCTACTCTGACTCCAGACCTATAGACTCACTACATCAAACCCAGGTTAGGATCTACTCTGACTCCAGACCTATAGACTCACTACATCAAACCCAGGTTAGGATCTACTCTGAATCCAGACCTAGACTCACTACATCAAACCCAGGTTAGGATCTACTCTGACTCCAGACCTATAGACTCACTACATCAAACCCAGGTTAGGTCTGAATCCAGGATCTAGGATCTCTGAATCCAGACCTATAGACTCACTACATCAAACCCAGGTTAGGATCTACTCTGACTCCAGACCTATAGACTCACTACATCAAACCCAGGTTAGGATCTACTCTGACTCCAGACCTATAGACTCACTACATCAAACCCAGGCTAGGATCTACTCTGAATCCAGACCTATAGACTCACTACATCAAACCCAGGTTAGGATCTACTGAATCCAGACCTGAACTCCAGACCAGGTTAGGATCTAGACTCACTACATCAAACCCAGGTTAGGATCTACTCTGACTCCAGACCTATAGACTCACTACATCAAACCCAGGCTAGGATCTACTCTGACTCCAGACCTATAGACTCACTACATCAAACCCAGGCTAGGATCTACTCTGAATCCAGACCTATAGACTCACTACATCAAACCCAGGCTAGGATCTACTCTGAATCCAGACCTATAGACTCACTACATCAAACCAGGTTAGGATCTAGGATCTACTCACATCTGACTCCAGACCTATAGACTCACTACATCAAACCCAGGTTAGGATCTACTCTGAATCCAGACCTATAGACTCACTACATCAAACCCAGGTTAGGATCTACTCTGACTCCAGACCTATAGACTCACTACATCAAACCCAGGTTAGGATCTACTCTGACATCCAGACCTATAGACTCACTACATCAAACCCAGGTTAGGATCTACTCTGACTCCAGACCTATAGACTCACTACATCAAACCCAGGTTAGGATCTACTCTGACTCCAGACCTATAGACTCACTACATCAAACCCAGGCTAGGATCTACTCTGACTCCAGACCTATAGACTCACTCTGACTCCAGACCTAGACTCACATCAAACCCAGGTTAGGGATCTAGACTCACTACATCAAACCCCTAGGACTCCAGACCTACATCAAACCCAGGCTAGACTCTGATCCAGACCTAGACTCACTACATCAAACCCAGGTTAGGATCTACTCTGAATCCAGACTACATCAAACCCAGGCTAGGATCTACTCTGACTCCAGACCTATAGACTCACTACATCAAACCCAGGTTAGGGATCTAGACTCACTGACATCAAACCCCAGACCTATCCAGACCTATAGACTCACTACATCAAACCCAGGCTAGGATCTACTCTGACTCCAGACCTATAGACTCACTACATCAAACCCAGGTTAGGATCTACTCTGACTCCAGACCTATAGACTCACTACATCAAACCCAGGCTAGGATCTACTCTGAATCCAGACCTATAGACTCACTACATCAAACCCAGGTTAGGATCTACTCTGACTCCAGACCTATAGACTCACTACATCAAACCCAGGTTAGGATCTACTCTGACTCCAGACCTATAGACTCACTACATCAAACCCAGGTTAGGATCTACTCTGACTCCAGACCTATAGACTCACTACATCAAACCCAGGTTAGCATCTACTCTGAATCCAGACCTAGGATCTACTCTGAATCCAGACCTGGGAACTCACTATAGACTCACTACATCAAACCCAGGTTAGGATCTACTCTGACTCCAGACCTAGACTCACTACATCAAACCCAGGTCTAGGATCTACATCTGACTCCAGACCTATAGACTCACTACATCAAACCCAGGTTAGGATCTACTCTGACTCCAGGTCTAGGATCTACTCTGAATCCAGACCTATAGACTCACTACATCAAACCCAGGCTAGGATCTACTCTGACTCCAGACCTATAGACTCACTACATCAAACCCAGGTTAGGATCTACTCTGACTCCAGACCTATAGACTCACTACATCAAACCCAGGCTAGGATCTACTCTGAATCCAGACCTATAGACTCACTACATCAAACCCAGGCTAGGATCTACTCTGATCCAGACCTAGACACTACATCAAACCCAGGCTAGGATCTACTCTGAATCCAGACCTATAGACTCTACATCAAACCCTAGGATCTACTCTGATCCAGACCTATAGACTCACTACATCAAACCCAGGTTAGGACTCACTACATCAAACCCATCTACTCCAGACCTATAGACATCAAACCCAGGTTAGGACTCTCCAGACCTAGACTCACTACATCAAACCCAGGTTAGGATCTACTCTGACTCCAGACCTATAGACTCACTCTAGGATCTACTGACTCCAGACCATCAAACCCAGGTTAGGATCTACTCTGACTCCAGACCTATAGACTCACTACATCAAACCCAGGCTAGGATCTCTCCAGACCTAGACTGACATCAAACCCAGGTTAGACCTCCAGATAGACTCACTACATCAAACCCAGGATCTACTCTTAGGATCTAGGATCTCTGAATCCAGACCTATAGACTCACTACATCAAACCCAGGTTAGGATCTACTCTGACTCCAGACCTATAGACTCACTACATCAAACCCAGGTTAGGATCTACTCTGACTCCAGACCTATAGACTCACTACATCAAACCCAGGTTAGGATCTACTCTGACTCCAGACCTATAGACTCACTACATCAAACCCAGGTTAGGATCTACTCTCCAGACCTAGACATCAAACCCAGGTTAGACCTATCCAGACCTATAGACTCACTACATCAAACCCAGGTTAGGATCTACTCTGACTCCAGACCTAGACATCAAACCCAGACCTCCAGACCTAGACTCACTACATCAAACCCAGGTTAGGATCTACTCTGACATCCAGACCTATAGACTCACTACATCAAACCCAGGTTAGGATCTACTCTGACTCCAGACCTAGACTATCAAACCCAGGTTAGGATCTACTCCTATAGACTCACTACATCAAACCCAGGATCTACTCTTAGGATCTACTCTGAATCCAGACCTATAGACTCACTACATCAAACCCAGGCTAGGATCTACTCTGACTCCAGACCTATAGACTCACTACATCAAACCCAGGACTCACTACATAGGATCTACTCTGAATCCAGACCTATAGACTCACTACATCAAACTCATCTACATCAAACCCAAGGTTAGGATCTGACTCTGACATCCAGATCTACCTCCAGACCTATAGACTCACTACATCAAACCCAGGTTAGGATCTACTCTGACTCCAGACCTATAGACTCACTACATCAAACCCAGGATCTACTCTGACTAGGACTCTACATCTAGGACTCCAGACCTATAGACTCACTACATCAAACCCAGGTTAGGATCTACTCTGAATCCAGACCTATAGACTCACTACATCAAACCCAGGACTAGGATCTACATCTGAACTCCAGACCTATAGACTCACTACATCAAACCCAGGTTAGGATCTACTCTGACTCCAGACCTATAGACTCACTACATCAAACCCAGGCTAGGATCTACTCTGACTCCAGACCTATAGACTCACTACATCAAACCCAGGTTAGGATCTACTCTGACTCCAGACCTATAGACTCACTACATCAAACCCTAGGATCTACTCTATCCAGATCTAAACCATCAAACCCAGGTTAGGATCTACTCTGACTCCAGACCTAGACTCACTACATCAAACCCAGGTTAGGGTCTACTCTGAATCCAGACCTATAGACTCACTACATCAAACCCAGGCTAGGATCTACTCTGACTCCAGACCTATAGACTCACTACATCAAACCCAGGCTAGGATCTACTCTGACTCCAGACCTATAGACTCACTACATCAAACCCAGGTTAGGATCTGAATCCAGACCTATAGACTCACTACATCAAACCCAGGTTAGGACCTATCCAGACCTAGACTCACTACATCAAACCCAGGTTAGGATCTACTCTGACTCCAGACCTATAGACTCACTACATCAAACCCAGGCTAGGATCTACTCTGACTCCAGACCTATAGACTCACTACATCAAACCCAGGTTAGGATCTACTCTGACTCCAGACCTATAGACTCACTACATCAAACCCAGGTTAGGATCTACTCTGAATCCAGACCTATAGACTCACTACATCAAACCCAGGTTAGGATCTACTCTGAATCCAGACCTAGACTCACTACATCAAACCCAGGCTAGGACTCCAGACCTATAGACTCACTACATCAAACCCAGGTTAGGATCCAGACCTATAGACTCACTACATCAAACCCAGGTTAGGATCTACTCTGACTCCAGACCTATAGACTCACTACATCAAACCCAGGCTAGGATCTACTCTCCAGACCTATGACATCAAACCCAGACCTGAATCCAGACTATAGACTCACTACATCATCAAACCCAGGCTAGGAAACTCCAGACCTATAGACTCACTACATCAAACCCAGGTTAGGATCTACTCTGAATCCAGACCTATAGACTCACTACATCAAACCCAGGACTAGGATCTACATCTGAATCCAGACCTATAGACTCACTACATCAAACCCAGGTTAGGATCTACTCTGACTCCAGACCTATAGACTCACTACATCAAACCCAGGTTAGGATCTACTCTGACTACATCCAGACCTCCAGATAGACTCACTACATCAAACCCAGGTTAGGATCTACTCTGAATCCAGACCTATAGACTCACTACATCAAACCCAGGTTAGGATCTACTCTGACTCCAGACCTATAGACTCACTACATCAAACCCAGGTTAGGATCTACTCTGAATCCAGACCTATAGACTCACTACATCAAACCCAGGTTAGGATCTACTCTGAATCCAGACCTAGACTCACTACATCAAACCCAGGTTAGGACTACTCCAGACCTATAGACTCACTACATCAAACCATCAAACCCAGGTTAGGATCTACTCTGACTCCAGACCTATAGACTCACTACATCAAACCCAGGATCTACTCTGACTCCAGACCTATAGATCTATCTCTGACTCCAGACCTATAGACTCACTACATCAAACCCAGGTTAGGATCTACTCTGACTCCAGACCTATAGACTCACTACATCAAACCCAGGTTAGGATCTACTCTGAATCCAGACCTATAGACTCACTACATCAAACCCAGGCTAGGACTCTGACTCTGAATCCAGACCTATAGACTCACTACATCAAACCCAGGTTAGGATCTACTCTGACTCCAGACCTATAGACTCACTACATCAAACCCAGGTTAGGATCTACTCTGACTCCAGACCTATAGACTCACTACATCAAACCCAGGATCTAGACTCCAGATCTACTCATGATCTACTCTGAACTCCAGACCTATAGACTCACTACATCAAACCCAGGTTAGGATCTACTCTGACTCCTAGACTCACTACATCAAACCCAGGTTAGGATCTACTCTGAATCCAGACCTATAGACTCACTACATCAAACCCAGGTTAGATCTAGACTCCAGATCACTACATCAAACCCTGGATCTACTGACTCCAGACCTATAGACTCACTACATCAAACCCAGGTTAGGATCTACTCTGACTCCAGACCTATAGACTCACTACTCTGATCTACTCTGAATCCAGACCTATAGACTCACTACATCAAACCCAGGCTAGGATCTACTCTGACTCCAGACCTATAGACTCACTACATCAAACCCAGGTTAGGATCTACTCTGACTCCAGACCTATAGACTCACTACATCAAACCCAGGTTAGGATCTACTCTGACTCCAGACCTAGACTCACTACATCAAACCCAGGCTAGGATCTACTCTGACTCCAGACCTAGACTCACTACATCAAACCCAGGCTAGGATCTACTCTGACTCCAGACCTAGACTCACTACATCAAACCCAGGCTAGGATCTACTCTGAATCCAGACCTATAGACTCACTACATCAAACCCAGGTTAGGGTCTACTCTGACTCCAGACCTAGACTCACTACATCAAACCCAGGTTAGGGTCTACTCTGACTCCAGACCTATAGACTCACTACATCAAACCCAGGTTAGGATCTACTCTGACTCCAGACCTAGACCCAGGCGTCTGATGGTAACCTGCTAAGAGCATGGGAACGCTCATCTTGATTGTTTTACCACAAACTGACATTAAGGTGAGAGAGAGAGAGAGAGAGAGAGAGAGATGAGGGAAGGTGTGAGAGAGAGAGAGAGAGAGAGAGAGAGAGAGAGATGAGGGAAGGTGAGAGAGAGAGATGAGGGAAGGTGAGAGAGAGATGAGGGAAGGTGAGAGAAAGGGATGAGGGAAGGAGAAAGGGATGAGGGAAGGAGAAAGGGATGAGGGAAGGAGAGAGAGAGATTAGGGAAGGAGAAAAGGATGAGGGAAGGAGAGAGAGAGATGAGGGAAGGAGAGAGAGAGATGAGGGAAGGAGAGAGAGAGATGAGGGAAGGAGAAAGTGATGAAGGAAGGACAGAGAAAGGAAAGGTCCTTGTTCTGTTTCTTATTTGTGATGATTGTTTTCTCAGAATGGTTGCTAATGTACAGCAAGTGATCCGGTTCCATGGAAGGAATGTGTTGGTCCATTGAGATGTGAAGTGCATATTGATTATGGGACTCCTTCAGTTTCCTGTCTGTGACTCCAATGCTACTGGCGCGACCATCTTTAGTTATTAACTAGCCACACCGGCTCGACAAAAGTCTGAACTTTTATTATCTTAGTGATGGACAAATGATATCTGAAAGTTTACAGCCCCGAAAACACTTCGCCGGAAAGCGGGGAGGGGGGGGGAGAAAGAGAAATAGAGATGGAGTGAGAGACTGAGAACAGGAAGCATAGATGGAGAGAGAGAGAGAACAGGAAGCATAGATAGAGAGAGAGAGATCAGGAAGCAGAGAGAGAGAGAGGGAGAGAAACACACAGAGAGAGGGAGAGAGAGAGAGAGGGAGAGAAACACACAGGGAGAGGGAGAGATATCATAGTAGTATATGTGTTGAATGCCGGTACTGCATTGGGCAGCGGATCAAAACAAACCAATGTCCTCTAAAGCTGTGAGAGCAGATGGCAGAGCTCCTAACGATATGATGAGATGCTGTCTGAGTGTAATGATGAGCTGCAGGCTGCTTGGTTCCCGGCTAGTTCAGATACTTTGAAAATAAAATCACAGATGGACGATTCTGTTTGATCACACCTCTTAAAACAGGGTCGGATTACCGAATGGCACCCGACAGACCCCCTGGATGTAGCCTGGCACTGCTCTTAAAGCCTCTTTCACCGGGCAAATTTTTTTTTTAAAGAATAATACAATGCATAACAAACTAAGACCAAAACGGTTGATGAAATACAACATCTGAGATTGATTCTAACTTGAGTGATTCAAGAGATTCAAGAGTTAAGGAAGACCTGAGTGGTGGAAGCGTTGTCAAGAGTTATCCAGAGTTAAGGAAGACCTGAGTGGTGGAGGCGTTGTCAAGAGTTATCCAGAGTTAAGGAAGACCTGAGTGGTGGAGGCGTTGTCAAGAGTTATCCAGAGTTAAGGAAGACCTGAGTGGTGGAAGCGTTGTCAAGAGTTATCCAGAGTTAAGGAAGACGTGAGTGGTGGAAGCGTTGTCAAGAGTTATCCAGAGTTAAGGAAGACCTGAGTGGTGGAAGCGTTGTCAAGAGTTATCCAGAGTTAAGGAAGACCTGAGTGGTGGAAGCGTTGTCAAGAGTTATCCAGAGTTAAAGGAAGACCTGAGTGGTGGAGGCGTTGTCAAAAGTTATCCAGAGTTAAAGAAGACCTGACTGGTGGAGGCGTTGTCAAGAGTTATCCAGAGTTAAGGAAGACCTGAGTGGTGGAGGCGTTGTCAAGAGTTATCCAGAGTTATTAAGGAAGACCTGAGTGGTGGAAGCGTTGTCAAGAGTTATCCAGAGTTAAGGAAGACTTGAGTGGTGGAAGCGTTGTCAAGAGTTATCCAGAGTTAAGGAAGACCTGAGTGGTGGAGGCGTTGTCAAGAGTTATCCAGAGTTAAGGAAGACCTGAGTGGTGGAAGCGTTGTCAAGAGTTATCCAGAGTTAAAGAAGACCTGACTGGTGGAGGCGTTGTCAAGAGTTATCCAGAGTTAAAGAAGACCTGACTGGTGGAGGCGTTGTCAAGAGTTATCCAGAGTTAAGGAAGACCTGAGTGGTGGAGGCGTTGTCAAGAGTTATCCAGAGTTAAGGAAGACCTGAGTGGTGGAGGCGTTGTCAAGAGTTATCCAGAGTTAAGGAAGACGTGAGTGGTGGAGGCGTTGTCAAGAGTTATCCAGAGTTAAGGAAGACCTGAGTGGTGGAAGCGTTGTCAAAAGTTATCCAGAGTTAATGAAGACCTGACTGGTGGAGGCATTGTCAAGAGTTATCCAGAGTTAAAGAAGACCTGAGTGGTGGAGGCGTTGTCAAGAGTTATCCAGAGTTAAGGAAGACCTGAGTGGTGGAGGCGTTGTCAAGAGTTATCCAAACGACTCACACTTTAATGTTCCCCTGGTCTGTCATTTGATGTAGCATTTGGTCAGAATCAGGAGTCTAGGGTTTATTCATTACGGAAACCGTTTGCTGAATGCCAACAGAGAAAAAGTTTCTATTGTACAAATTCAGTTGGCCCCTCCCTGTTTTGTTCCGTTTGCTTCCGTTTTAGAAACGTTTTGCAACAGAATTTACATAATGAATACGCCCCTGGTCAAATGGAAGAATATAATGTAGTTTGCAGTTAGTCTCTTTTTCAGCATTTATTGATTTTTTGTTTTTGTAGATATCAGTTCATAGACATTGGATGTGCGTATGTAATCATTCCAACCGAGGCATTTCAGAGGGCGTAATGTTCGTTCTGCCTTTAAATCTCCTGCCTTCATGTAGCTTTAGTCTTGGTTTGACTGCAGATGTGTTGGGAGCGTTTAATTTACTGTGACCCGGAAGCTCTGAGCTTGTCTCAGTGTTGCATGGCGGTGTTAAAATCCCCAGTCTGAGGTGTTTGTGTGCTAACTTTACCCTTTGACCTTATGTATCAACATCTGGGCAGAATACAGAAGTCATACTGACAGTCAAACGCAACCCGTTAACACGTCATCATCAACAGATACTGAATGTCTGGATGCACAGAATTAGAGCACATAGTACACTACAGATAGAGTTGAAGTTGGAAGTTTACATACACCTTAGCCAAATATGTTTAAACTCAGTTTTTCACAATTCCTGACATTTAATCCTAGTAAAAATTCCCTGTTTCAGGTCAGTTCGGATCACCATTTTATTTTAAGAATGCGAAATGTCAAAATAATAGTAGAGAGAATGATTTATTTCAGCTTTTATTTCTTTCATCACATTCCCAGTGGTTCAGAAGTTTACATACACTCAATTAGTATTTGGTAGCATTGCCTTTAAATTGTTTAACTTGAGTCAAACGTTTCGGATAGCCTTCCACAAGCTTCCCACGATAAGTTGGGTAAATTTCAGCCCATTCCTCCTGACAGAGCTGGTGTAACTGAGTCAGGTTTGTAGGCCTCCTTGCTCGCACACGCTTTTTCAGTTCTGCCCACAAATGTTCTATAGGATTGAGGTCAGGGCTTTGTGATGACCACTCCAATACCTTGACTTTGTTGTCCTTAAGCCATTTTGCCACAACTTTGGAAGTATGCTTGGGGTCATTGTCCATTTGGAAGACCCATTTGCGACCAAGCTTTAACATCCTGACTGATGTCTTGAGATGTTGCTTCAATATATCCACATAATTTTCCATCCTCATGAAACCATCTATTTTGTGAAGTGCACCAGTCCCTCCTGCAGCAAAGCCCCCCCACAACACGATGCTGCCACCCCCTGTCACGCCCGGACCAGGGTAAGCTGTTTTTTCTCTGTGTTGGTTGGGGCGTGATAGTGACTTGGGTGGTTCATCTAGGTGTTTTTATATTGTTGCTTTTGAGCCCTACAAGGCTGTACGTTCATTTGTTTGTTTCGCTTTATTGTTTCGTTGCTGGTTCACATTTCAATAAATTATGATGAACCCTGCGCCTTGTCCTACCCATTATGTGGACTGTGACAGAAGATCCCACCAACAAAGGACCAAGCAGCAGGCCCAGGAGGAGGAAGTATCCTGGACTTGGGAAGGGATCCTGGACTTGGGAGGAATTCCTGGCAGGACAGGATTTCACTGCTATGCGGATGACACACATTTCAATGAAACATGGTGAAGCCCCAAAATTGCCCTCGCTAGAAGCCTGTGTTTCAGACATAAGGAAGTGGATGGCTGCAAACTTTCTACTTTTAGGTCCTTCACTGTTTTATTTGAGACGACTGTACAACCATTAAGATTAATTGTCAGATTCAACAGAAGATCTCTTTGTTTCTCGGGACCTAGAACAAGCATCTCTGTTTTGTCCGAGTTTAAAAGTAGAAAGTTTGCAGCCATCCACTTCCTTATGTCTTATGTCATGGCTTCACCATGTTTCATTGAAATGTACAGCTGTGTGTCATCCGCATAGCAGTGAAAGTTAACATTATGTTTTCGAATGACATCCCCAAGAGGTATAATATATAGTGAAAACAATAGTGGTCCTAAAACGGAACCTTGAGGAACACCGAAATTTACAGTTGATTTGTCAGAGGACAACCCATTCACAGAGACAAACTGATATCTTTCCGACAGATAAGATCTAAACCAGGCCAGAACTTGTCCATGTAGACCAATTTGGGTTTCCAATCTCTCCAAAATAATGTGGTGATCGATGGTATCAAAAGCAGTACTAAGGTCTAGGAGCACGAGGACAGATGCAAAGCCTCGGTCTGATGCCATTAAAAGGTAATTTACCACCTTCACAAGTGCCGTCTCAGTGCGATGATGGGGTTTAAAACCAGACTGAAGCATTTCGTATATATTGTTTGTCTTCAGGAAGGCAGTGAGTTGTTGCGCAACAGCCTTTTCTAAAGATTTTGAGAGGAATGGAAGATTAGATACAGGCAGATAGTTTTTTATATTTTCTGGGTCAAGGTTTGGCTTTTTCAAGAGAGTCTTTATTACTGCCACTTTCAGTGAGTTTGGTACACATCCGGTGGATAGAGAGAGTTTATTATGTTCAACATAGGAGGGCCAAGGACAGGAAGCAGCTCTTTCAGTAGTTTAGTTGGAATAGGGTCCAGTATGCAGCTTGAAGGTTTAGAGGCCATGATTATTTTCATCATTGTGTCAAGAGATATAGTACTAAAACACTTGAGCGTCTCCCTTGATCCTAGGTCCTGGCAGAGTTGTGCAGACTCAAGACAACTGAGCTTTGAAGGAATAAGCAGATTTAAAGAGGAGTCTGTAATTTGCTTCCGAATAATCATGTTCTTTTCCTCAAAGAAGTTCATGAATGTATTACTGCTGAAGTGAAAGCCATCCTCTCTTGGGTAATGCTGCTTTTTAGTTAGCTTTGCGACAGTATGAAAAAGACATTTCGGATTGTTCTTATTTTCCTCAATTAAGTTGGAAAAATAGGATGATGGAGCAGCAGTGAGGGCTCTTCGATACTGCATGGTACTGTCTTTCCAAGCTCGTCGGAAGACTTCCAGTTTGGTGGAGCAGCAGTAAGGGCTCTTCGATACGGCACGGTACTGTCTTTCCAAGCTAGTCTGAAGACTTCCAGTTTGGTGTGGCGCCATTTCTGTTCCAATGTTCTGGAAGCTTCAGAGCTCGGGTATTTTCTGGAAGCTTGCTTCAGAGCTCAGGTATCTTCTGTATACCAGGGTGCTAGTGTCTTAAGACAAATGTTTTTAGTTTTTAGGGGTGCAACTGCATCTAGGGTATTGCGCAAGGTTAAATTGAGTTCCTCAGTTAGGTGGTTAACGGATTTTTGTCCTCTCACGTCCTTGGGTAGACAGAGTCTGGAAGGGCATCAAGGAATCTTTGTGTTGTCTGTGAATTTATTACATTTACATTTAAGTCATTTAGCAGACGCTCTTATAGCACAACTTTTGATGCTCCTTGGTTGGGGTCTGAGCAGATTATTTGTTGCAATTGCAAACATAATAAAATGGTGGTCCGATAGTCCAGGATTATGAGGAAAAACATTAAGATCCACAACGTTTATTCCATGGGACAAAACTAGGTCCAGAGTATGACTGTGACAGTGAGTAGGTCCAGAGACATGTTGGACAAAACTCACTGAGTCTTTGATGGCTCCGAAATCCTTTTGGAGTGGGTCTGACTTTTCCATGTGAATATTAAAGTCACCAAAAATTAGAATATTATCTGTTATGACTACAAGGTCCGATAGGAATTCAGGGAACTCAATGAGGAATGCTGTATACGGGCCAGGAGGCCTGTAAACAGTAGCTATAAAAAGTGATTGAGTAGGCTGCATATATTTCATGACGAGAAGCTAAAAAGACAAAAACATCATTTGTTTTGGAGTAAATTTAAATTTACTATTGTAAATGTTAGCAACACCTCCGCCTTTACGGGATGCATGGAGGATATGGTCACTAGTGTAACCAGGAGGTGAGGCCTCATTTAACACAGTAAATTCATCAGGCTTAAGCCATGTTTCAGTCAGGCCAATCACATCAAGATTATGATCAGTGATTAGTTCATTGACTATAATTGCCTTTGAAGGGATCTAACACTAAGTAGCCCTATTTTGAGATGTGAGGTATCACGATCTCTTTCAATAATGAAGGAATGGAGGAGGTCTTTATCTTAGTGAGATTGCTAAGGCGAAGACCGCCATGTTTAGTTTTGCCCAACCCAGGTCGAGGCACAGACACGGTCTCAATGGGGAAAGCTGAGCTGACTACACTGACTGTGCTAGTGGCAGACTCCACTAAGCTGGCAGGCTGGCTAACAGCCTGCTGCCTGGCCTGCCCCCTATTTCATTGTGGAGCTGGAGGAGTTAGAGCCCTGTTCCTCTTCCCCGCACTCGCCCTGAGGTGCGTGTCATCTGACCGGTGCCACCTGTACCGGTCCAACACATCAGGCCTCCAGAGCTTCCGGCGACAGTTCCCAGTCCAGAGCTTCCGGCGACAGTTCCCAGTCCAGAGCTTCCGGCTACAGTTCCCAGTCCAGAGCTTCCGGCGACAGTTCCCAGTCCAGAGCTTCCGGCTACAGTTCCCAGTCCAGAGCTTCCGGCTACAGTTCCCAGTCCAGAGCTTCCGGCTACAGTTCCCAGTCCAGAGCTTCCGGCTACAGTTCCCAGTCCAGAACTTCCGGCGACAGTTCCCAGTCCAGAGCTTCCGGCTACAGTTCCCAGTCCAGAACTTCCGGCGACAGTTCCCAGTCCAGAGCTTCCGGCGACAGTTCCCAGTCCAGAGCTTCCGGCGACAGTTCCCAGTCCAGAGCTTCTGGCGACAGTTCCCAGTCCAGAGCTTCCGGCTACAATTCCCAGTCCAGAGCTTCCGGCTACAGTTCCCAGTCCAGAGCTTCCGGCGAAGTTTCACAGTCCGGAACCTCCTGAGACGGACCACAGTCCGGAACCTCCTGAGACGGACCACAGTCCGGAACCTCCTGAGACGGTCTACATTCTGGAACCTCCTGAGATGGTCCACAGTCCGGAACCTCCTGAGATGTTCTAAAGTCCGGAACCTCCTGAGACGGTCTACAGTCTGGAACCTCCTGAGACGGTCTACAGTCTGGAACCTCCTGAGACGGTCTACAGTCTGGAACCTCCTGAGACGGTTCACAGTCCGGAACCTCCTGAGATGGTCTACAGTCTGGAACCTCCTGAGACGGTCTACAGTCTGGAACCTCCTGAGACGGTCTACAGTCCGGAACCTCCTGAGATGTTCTACAGTCCGGAACCTCCTGAGACGGTCTACATTCTGGAACCTCCTGAGATGGTCCACAGTCCGGAACCTCCTGAGATGTTCTACAGTCTGGAACCTCCTGAGACGGTCTACAGTCCGGAACCTCCTGAGACGGTCTACAGTCCGGAACCTCCTGAGATGTTCTACAGTCTGGAACCTTCTGAGACGGTCTACAGTCTGGAACCTCCTGAGACGGTCTACAGTCTGGAACCTCCTGAGACGGTCTACATTCTGGAACCTTCTGAGACGGTCTACAGTCCGGAGCCTCCTGAGATGTTCTACAGTCCGGAACCTCCTGAGATGTTCTACAGTCCAGAACCTCCTGAGACGGTCTACAGTCCGGAACCTCCTGAGACGGTCTACAGTCCGGAACCTCCTGAGACGGTCTACAGTCCGGAACCTCCTGAGACGGTCTACAGTCCGGAACCTCCTGAGACGGTCCACAGTCCGGAACCTCCTGAGACGGTCTACAGTCCGGAACCTCCTGAGACGGTCTACAGTCCAGAACCTCCTGAGACGGTCTACAGTCTGGAACCTCCTGAGACGGTCTACAGTCCGGAACCTCCTGAGACGGTCCACAGTCCGGAACCTCCTGAGACGTTCTACAGTCCGGAACCTCCTGAGACGGTCTACAGTCTGGAAACTCCTGAGATGGTCCACAGTCCGGAACCTCCTGAGATGTTCTACAGTCCGGAACCTCCTGAGATGTTCTACAGTCTGGAACCTCCTGAGACGGTCTACAGTCCGGAACCTCCTGAGACGGTCTACAGTCCGGAACCTCCTGAGATGTTCTACAGTCTGGAACCTTCTGAGACGGTCTACAGTCTGGAACCTCTTGAGACGGTCTACAGTCTGGAACCTCTTGAGACGGTCTACAGTCCGGAACCTCCTGAGACGGTCTACAGTCCGGAACCTCCTGAGACGGTCCACGGTCCGGAACCTCCTGAGACGGTCTACAGTCCGGAACCTCCTGAGACGGTCTACAGTCCGGAACCTCCTGAGACGGTCCACGGTCCGGAACCTCCTGAGATGTTCTACAGTCCGGAGCCTCCAGCGAAGGTCCCCAGTTTCTGGAGAACCATTTGTTTCTTGAGGCGGAAAAGTGTGAGTTCCATCGCTCCACTATTCTCTTTCTGGGCAACATCATCTCTGCTGGGAGTGTCCAGATGGATCCCGAGAAGGTGAGAGCGGTGGATTGGCCTCAGCCTACATCCAGGGTGCAGCTGCAATGCTTCCTGGGGTTCGCCAACTTTTATTGACGCTTTATCCAGGAGACCAAGACCATCCTTCCCACCTCGTGCCTGTGGACGGCATGGGAACCTATAGGGAACCGGACCCCAGACCTCACAACCATAAAGGGCAATGGGTTCAATAACTGATTCAAGTTTTTTTTGCCAGATCCAAATTGGTATGTCGAATTTTATGTTCCTTTTGATGGCATGGAAGGCCCATCTTGCCCTGTCTCTCAGATCGTTCACAGCTTTATGGAAGTTACCGGTGGCGCTGATGTTTAGGCCGAGGTATGTATAGTGTGTGTGCTCTAGGGCAACAGTGTCTAGATGGAATTGGTATTTGTGGTCCCGGCAACTGAACTTTTTTTGGAACACCATTATTTTTGTCTTACTTAGATTTACTGTCAGGGCCCAGGTCTAACATAATCTGTGCAGAATATCTAGGTGCTGCTGTAGGCCGTCCTTGGTTGGGGACAGAAGCACCAGATCATCAGCAAGCAGTAGACATTTGACTTCAGATTCTAGTAGGTTGAGGCCGGGTGCTGCAGACTGTACTTGTGCCCTCACCAATTTATTGATATATATGTTGAAGAGGGTGGGGCTTAAGCTGCATCCCTGTCTCACCCCACTGCCACGTGGAAAGAAATGTATGTGTTTTTTGCCAATTTAACCACACACTTGTCGTTTGTGTACATGGATTTTAGAATGTTGTATGTTTTACACCCAACACCACTTTCCATCAATTTGGATAGCAGACCCTCATGCCAAATTGAGTCGTAAGCTTTTTTTTAAATCAACAAAGCATGAGAAGACTTTGCCCTAGTTTGGTTTGTTTGTCAATTAGTGTGGGCAGGGTGAATAAGTGGTCTGTCGTACGATAATTTGGTAAAAAAAACAAATTGACATTTGCTCAGTACATTGTTTTCATTGAGGAAATGTATGAGTCTGCAGTTAATGATAATGCAAAGAATTTTCCCAAGGTTGCTGTGGATGCATATCCCACTGTAGTTATTGTTATTGAGGTCAAATAGTTCTCCACTTTTGTGGATTGGGGTGATCAGTCCTTGTTGGTTCCACATTTTGGGGAGGATTCCAAAGCTGAGGTTGATGTTATAGAGTTTAGGTTTAGGTATAGCCAATTGGAATTTGTGGTCTGTATTTCATTTAAGACATCATCAACACCACATGCCTTTTTTTTGTGTTGTGGGCTTTGTATTTTGTCCTGTCGTTCATCCAATGTAATTGGAGAATCCATTGGGTTCTGGTCGTCTTTAGTAGTTGATTCTAAGATTTGTATGGAAATGATTGATTTCCCCCTCCTGTCTCTCTCTGCCCCCTCTCTCTCTCTCTCTCTCTCTCTCTCTGCCTCCCCTCTCTCTCTCTCTCTCTCTCTCTCTCCCTCTCTCTCTCTCTCTCTCTCTCTCTCTCTCTCTCTCTCTCTCTCTCTCTCTCTCTCTCTCTCTCTCCCTCTGTCTCTCTCTCTCTCTCTCCCCCTGTCTCTCTCTCTCTCTCTCTCTCTCCCCCTCTCTCACTCACCCTCTCTCTTTTCTCTCTACATCTCTCTGCCCCTCTCTCTCACGCTCTCTCTTTTCTCTCTCCATGTCCATCTCTCTATTTACCTCTCTCTCACTCCATGGCTGCATGCTGTTGATATTGGCCCAGGCACGGCAGTGTGGACTGGAATGTAGAGGGCTTGTTGATCGCCTTGATCCGCAATGCCCTCCACACCCCACACCTCACCTCCTCCCCACCCAGGCTTTCACCATCCGACCCTGTGGAGACCATCCCCCTGAGGCTCACCTGGAGGTGCCCCCAAACCACCCCCATTCCCACGCCAACACACACACACACACACACACACACACACACACACACACACACACACACACACACACACACACACACACACACACACACACACACACACACACACACACACACACACACACACACACACACACACACACACACACACACACACACACACCATCCTCAGAGGCCTCTATATACAGTATTCTGGCAAACCAGGCTTGTATAAACAGCTATAGAGGAGTCTCTGTTTTGCCCTCCCTTCTCCCCTGTCCCCTCTTCCCTCTCCAAACTTCCCTGCTTCCCTCTTCCCATTTTCCCTCTTCTCTCTCTCCTCTCTTCCCTGCTTCGCTATCCCCTCTTCCCTCTTCCCTGATTCCCTGCTTCCCTCTCCTCTTTTCCCTCTTCCCTGCTTCCCTATCCTCTCTTCCCTATCCCATCTCCCCTCTTCCCCTCTTCCCTACATCACTCTCCTCTCTCCCCTGCTTCTCTCTCCCATCTTCCCTCCTTCCCTCTCCCCTGCTTCTCTCCCCCGTCTTCCCTCCTTCCCTCTCCCCTGCTTCTCCTCCCCGTCTTCCCTCCTCCCCTCTCCCCTGTTCCCCCCTCCCTCCTGCTTCCTTCGAACCTCTCACCTCTCCCCTTGTCCCTGCTTCCCTTTCCCCTGCTTCTCCTCCCCTTGTCCCTCCTCCCCTCTCCCCTGCTCCCCCTCCCTCCTGCTTCCTTCTAACCTCTCACCTCTCCCCTTGTCCAGCTTCCCTTCCCCTTCTCCAATATTTACTGCTTCCCTGCTTCCCTCTCCTGTCTCCCTTTTTCCATGCTTCCCTCTTCCCACTTTTCCATGCTCTTTACTGCTTCCCTGCTTCCCTCTCCCCACTTCCCTACTTCCCTTTGATTTCCCCCGCTACCCTCTCCCCTCTCGCCTATTCCCTGCTTACCTCTTCCCTGCTTCCCTCTCTCTCCTTTCCAGCTTCCCTCTCTCCTCTCCCCTGCTTCCCTTTCCCCTGCTTCTCTGCCTCCCTTCTCCCCTGCTTCACTATCCCTTCTTCCTGCATCTCTCTCCCCTGTTCCTTGCTTTCCTCTCTGCTTTCCACTCATCCTGCTGTCCTGCTTCACTCTTCCCTGCTTCCTGCTTCCCCCTCCCCTCTCTCCTGCTACCTTCTCACCTCTCACCTGCTTCTTTTCTCCCCTCTTTACTGCTTCCTTGCTTCCCTCTTCCCTGCTTTCCTCTCCACTCTTCCCTCTCCCTCTCCCTTTTCCCTGCTTCCCTCTCACCTTTCCCCTTTCCCCTTTCCCCTCCCTCCCTCCCTCCCTCCCTCCCTCCCTCCCTCCCTCCCCCTCCCTCCCTCCCTCCCTCCCTCCCTCCCTCCCTCCCTCCCTCCCTCCCTCCCTCCCTCCCTCCCTCCCTCCCTCCCTCCCTCCCTCCCTCCATAAGAACACATGCTGTACATCTTCCAAGTAGATGAGGAAGGAAGGCCTGTGGCGATGTTTGACTGAGCTGACGAGCGGGATGATCTCACTCCACACACCCACGAGTCTATCGTTTAAGCAATAAGGCATGAGAACCTGTGGATTACGGGTGATAACTCCCGACTAAGGGCTGTCTTTAGGCCCAAGTCCAAGCCTGCTTAGCTAATGCTATAACATAGCACAGCTCAACGACACTGATGCTATAACATAGCACAGCTCAACGACACTGATGCTATAACATAGCACAGCTCAACTACACTGATGCTATAACATAGCACAGCTCAACTACACTGATGCTATAACATAGCACAGCTCAACTACACTGATGCTATAACATAGCACAGCTCAACTACACTGATGCTATAACATAGCACAGCTCAACTACACTGATGCTATAACATAGCACAGCTCAACTACACTGATGCAATAACATAGCACAGCTCAACTACACTGATGCTATAACATAGCACAGCTCAACTACACTGATGCTATAACATAGCACAGCTCAACTACACTGATGCTATAACATAGCACAGCTCAACGACACTGATGCTATAACATAGCACAGCTCAACTACACTGATGCTATAACATAGCACAGCTCAACGACACTGATGCTATAACATAGCACAGCTCAACTACACTGATGCTATAACATAGCACAGCTCAACTACACTGATGCTATAACATAGCACAGCTCAACGACACTGATGCTATAACATAGCACAGCTCAACGACACTGATGCTATAACATAGCACAGCTCAACTACACTGATGCTATAACATAGCACAGCTCAACTACACTGATGCTATAACATAGCACAGCTCAACTACACTGATGCTATAACATAGCACAGCTCAACTACACTGATGCTATAACATAGCACAGCTCAACTACACTGATGCTATAACATAGCACAGCTCAACTACACTGATGCTATAACATAGCACAGCTCAACTACACTGATGCTATAACATAGCACAGCTCAACTACACTGATGCAATAACATAGCACAGCTCAACTACACTGATGCTATAACATAGCACAGCTCAACTACACTGATGCTATAACATAGCACAGCTCAACTACACTGATGCTATAACATAGCACAGCTCAACGACACTGATGCTATAACATAGCACAGCTCAACGACACTGATGCTATAACATAGCACAGCTCAACTACACTGATGCTATAACATAGCACAGCTCAACTACACTGATGCTATAACATAGCACAGCTCAACTACACTGATGCTATAACATAGCACAGCTCAACTACACTGATGCTATAACATAGCACAGCTCAACTACGCTACTGGAATGCTGATTAAGGTGTTAACGAGGTGTTTTACTCAGCGTATGCTTACATACATTATGAGCTTACGCCAATTAAGATGTGCAGAATAAAGGTGTTAACTTGACTCTTGCCATACTCGGCCTACTGCCTTTGAATTGAATCGTTAGTTTGCATGTGAACCTGCTCATTGATGGAGGTTAGACAGGCAGACCTATAGGTTAGACAGGCAGACGACCTATAGGTTAGACAGGCAGACCTATAGGTTAGACAGGCAGACCTATAGGTTAGACAGGCAGACCTATAGGTTAGACAGGCAGACCTATAGGTTAGACAGGCAGACCTATAGGTTAGACAGGCAGACCTATAGGTTAGACAGGCAGACCTATAGGTTAGACAGGCTGACCTATAGGTTAGACAGGCAGACCTATAGGTTAGACAGGCAGACCTATAGGCTAGACAGGCAGACCTATAGGTTAGACAGGCAGACCTATAGGCTAGACAGGCAGACCTATAGGTTAGACAGGCAGACCTATATGTTAGACAGGCAGACCTATAGGTTAGACAGGCAGACCTATAGGTTAGACAGGCAGACCTATAGGTTAGACAGGCAGACCTATAGGTTAGACAGGCAGACCTATAGGTTAGACAGGCAGACCTATAGGCTAGACAGGCAGACCTATAGGTTAGACAGGCAGACCTATATGTTAGACAGGCAGACCTATAGGTTAGACAGGCAGACCTATAGGCTAGACAGGCAGACCTATAGGTTAGACAGGCAGACCTATAGGCTTCTATTTATACGCCCGCTGAACCAAACCAAAAGCTGGGCAAGAAGCACAGGGAAATAATGGTGAGAACTGACCTGGGTCCTGCAGCGCTGTCCTCCTCCACTACCAGGGATATGTGACCTAACGGTGGGTGAGAACTGACGTGGGACCTGCAGCGCTGTCCTCCTCCACTACCAGGGATATGTGACCTAACGGTTGGTGAGAACTGACCTGGGACCTGCAGCGCTGTCCTCCTCCACTACCAGGGATATGTGACCTAACGGTTGGTGAGAACTGACGTGGGACCTGCAGCGCTGTCCTCCTCCACTACCAGGGATATGTGACCTAACGGTTGGTGAGAACTGACGTGGGACCTGCAGCGCTGTCCTCCTCCACTACCAGGGATATGTGACCTAACGGTTGGTGAGAACTGACGTGGGACCTGCAGCGCTGTCCTCCTCCACTACCAGGGATATGTGACCTAACGGTTGGTGAGAACTGACGTGGGACCTGCAGCGCTGTCCTCCTCCACTACCAGGGATATGTGACCTAACGGTTGGTGAGAACTGACGTGGGACCTGCAGCGCTGTCCTCCTCCACTACCAGGGATATGTGACCTAACGGTTGGTGAGAACTGACGTGGGACCTGCAGCGCTGTCCTCCTCCACTACCAGGGATATGTGACCTAACGGTTGGTGAGAACTGACGTGGGACCTGCAGCGCTGTCCTCCTCCACTACCAGGGATATGTGACCTAACGGTTGGTGAGAACTGACCTGGGACCTGCAGCGCTGTCCTCCTCCACTACCAGGGATATGTGACCTAACGGTGTAGAACTCTAAACACCTATATGGGGTGTAGAACTCTAAACACCTATATGGGGTGTAGAACTCTAAACACCTGTATGGGGTGTAGAACTAAACACCTATATGGGGTGTAGAACTCTAAACACCTATATGGGGTGTAGAACTCTAAACACCTATATGGGGTGTAGAACTAAACACCTATATGGGGTGTAGAACTCTAAACACCTATATGGGGTGTAGGACTCTAAACACCTATATGGGGTATAGGACTCTAAACCCCAATGTGGGGTATAGAACTCTAAACACCTATATGGGTTGTAGGACTCTAAACCCCTATGTGGGGTATAGAACTCTAAACACCTATATGGGGTGTAGGACTCTAAACCCCTATATGGGGTGTAGGACTCTAAACCCCTAAACCCCTATATGGGGTGTAGAACTCTAAACCCCTATATGGGTTGTAGGACTCTAAACCCCTATACCACTATATGGGGTGTAGGACTCTAAACCTCTAAACCCCTATATGGGGTGTAGGACTCTAAACCCCTAAACCCCTATATGGGGTATAGGACTCTAAACCCCTAAACCCCTATATGGGGTGCAGGACTCTAAACCCCTAAACCCCTATATGGGGCATAGGACTCTAACCCTAAACCCCTATATGGGGTGTCGGACTGTAAACCCCTAAACCTCTATATGGGGTGTCGGACTGTAAACCGTGGGGTGATATATAGAGGGTATAGGACACTAAACCACATAGGACACTAAACCGTATAGAGTCTGGTGATGGTGACATGGAGGGTCTAGGCTGGCACTCATAGGGTGTAGGCCATGATGTTTATAAGACAATATAAACTGTTGGGCCGGACTTGAAGGCTGCATCGCCTTGCCAAGTTATTGGGACGCCATGGCACTACGGCGTGGAAAGAGGGGCGAGAGAAGAAGGAAAAACCTAAATGACAGTTTCCTTGAAATAAATACAGTTGAGAATCAAATCAAATCAAATGTATTTATATAGCCCTTCTTACATCAGCTTATATCTCAAAGTGCTGTACAGAAACCCAGCCTAAAACCACAAGGCTCGGAAAAACTCCCTAGAAAGGCCAATACCGAGGAAGAAACCTAGAGAGGAACCAGGCTATGAGGGGTGGCCAGTCTTCTTCTGGCTGTGGCGGGTGGAGGCTTGTAAAGGCTTGTAAATGTCTTGTTTGAGTAGCAATACAGGCCGACTACCTCACGCTATGGACGAGTTTGCATCTTCGACTGGCTGAGATCTCAGATGTATGAAAAATGTATGTATTTAGAGTAGGATTTTCTAGGTGTTCGTAGTGTTTCATAGGATGGTTGTAGGCCTCCTGCAGGTTTGGGGGACCGTGGGGTTCCCTTTCAGTCGGCCACTCGATATGAGAGACTTTGGGGGGTGGGGGGATGGGGGGGTCAACGACCAATCATATTCACCTGAAGAAAACTGAAGTCACGCACCAACGGGCCAAGGGATGCCAAGCACGCCCTCAGAAAGATCTGCCTTATTGGCTATAATACAGTGCAGATTCTCGGCGAATCAGTTGGACAAAGTGAACCAGGTTGAGGGTGTGAAGGCCCGGTCGTTGAATATGGTTACTATGCTGCAGATCATATTGATTTTCTGCAGGAGCTGTATAAGTCCTTGGAGGCAGGGAAGCAGTTTCAGAGCTTCAACATGCTCACACTTCGCCGGCTATTACAGTCTGAAGGATGCATATTGGATGCCAGGGGATCAGAGTATTGGCCTATCTGGACAATTGGCTGGTCGTAGCAGAGTCGTAGTGGAGGGAACAGATGGAGAGTCGTAGCGGAGGGAACAGATGGAGCTCCACACTGCCACGCTGGTTTACCATATTTGGTCTCTGGGGTTCATAGTGAATCACAAGAAAAGTTGTTTAACTCCGACTGAACGCATTCAGTTCTGGGTCTCGATCTGGACTCAGTTCTGGGTCTCGATCTGGACTCAGTTCTGGGTCTCGATCTGGACTCAGTTCTGGGTCTCATTCTGGACTCAGTTCTGGTCTCGATCTGGTCTCAGTTCTGGGTCTTGATCTGGACTCAGTTCTGGGTCTCGTTCTGGACTCAGTTCTGGGTCTCGATCTGGACTCAGTTCTGGGTCTCATTCTGGACTCAGTTCTGGGTCTCATTCTGGACTCAGTTCTGGTCTCGATCTGGTCTCAGTTCTGGGTCTTGATCTGGACTCAGTTCTGGGTCTCGTTCTGGACTCAGTTCTGGTCTTGATCTGGACTCAGTTCTGGGTCTCGTTCTGGACTCAGTTCTGGTCTCGATCTGGTCTCAGTTCTGGGTCTTGATCTGGACTCAGTTCTGGGTCTCGTTCTGGACTCAGTTCTGGTCTCGATCTGGACTCAGTTCTGGGTCTCGTTCTGGACTCAGTTCTGGTCTCGATCTGGACTCAGTTCTGGGTCTCGATCTGGACTCAGTTCTGGGTTTCATTCTGGACTCAGTTCTGGGTCTCATTCTGGACTCAGTTCTGGGTCTCATTCTGGGTCTCAATCTGGACTCAGTTCTGGGTCTCGATCTGGACTCAGTTCTAGGTCTCATTCTGGACTCAGTTCTGAATCATGTGTTTTCTGGGACTTTCTGGGAATGTTGATGTGTCTCTTTCATCTTGCCACTGCCATTGGTTGCTCAAGGTACCCCCGTCTTGTCAAAGGACGTTGACTCCTTGGAGGGGACCGCGACTGTCGTTGCCGGGGGTTCTCATGGGCCAGGTGATCACAACAGATACATCCTTACCGGAATGGGGAGCGGTGTGTGTGGGCTACTTGGAAAGAGGAATTTGGTCAACAGCTCAAAGGGCGCTGCATATCTTACCTAGAGCTACTGACTGTTTTGCTAGCGCTGAGGCATTTTCTTCTGATGTTGTAAGGCCAGATTGTGGTCCGACAACAGGATGGCGGTGGTATACATCAACAGGCAGGAGGGGACATGGCCTCTCCTAAACCAGGCCCGTTATCTGTTAGTATGGAGCAGTGCACAGTTCCTGTTGCTCAGGGTGACGCATCTTCCCTGATCTCTCAATGTGTTGGAGGATCTACTTTCAGGGGGGGGTCCTATCTAGGGCTGTTATGAAGGCAGTCAAATTCCACCTGACCATTTAGTCACAGTAATTAGGCTTCTCCAAGTTCTGATGCTGCTCATGGTCATTAGTAACCTACCAAACTTGCTAACTGCCTGGTACTCAGCACTCTATTGTCCCTCTAATCACTCTGACATCAATGCAAAGGTATTCGAAAATCTAATCAAACACTTCATGAGAGCCCATGAGCTCATATTGCGCAACATTTCAATAGGCTATGAAATTGGGTGAGAAAACAGAGTGATGGCCTCTATTAAAAAAAACTACTGCAGCATAAATACTGGAGTCTGAGACAGGAGAGGTGAGGAGGCACTGAGGCCCCATCCGATGACACCCCCGGACAGGGCCAAACAGGAGGGGTCAGGAGACACTGTGGCCCCATCCGATGACGCCCCCGGACAGGGCCAAACAGGAGGGGTCAGGAGACACTGTGGCCCCATCCGATGACACCCCCGGACAGGGCCAAACAGGAGGGGTCAGGAGACACTGTGGCCCCATCCGATGACACCCCCGGACAGGGCCAAACAGGCAGGACAGGAAGGACTCCCCATAGTGTGTTATACCTCATCCCCTCCTTCAGGGAACAGTAGTTATATTCATAACTGTACGTTTCATAGGATGGTTCTGAGTCTACTCCAGTACATCTGATCTCCTGTTACGTTCAACACAACTACCTCATATAACTGAAGTCAGAAGGAAGACCGTTTTAAAGACAAAGATTCACAGCTAATTTCAACTAATTAAATACACCCTTTCATTTGGAATGTAATTCTTTGACAACTGCAGACAGAAATCAAGTGCTGTGCTTCTGCATTGTTCAAAAAGGAAACGTTGAAGGAAACTGTTGTAACTCATCCAAGCCCATTTTGCAGTGGAGAGGACTTTGTTGAAAACCAAAGTTGTGAGGAAGAGAAGGGGGAAGTAGAGAACTGTAGTGTTTTCTAACACAATGTGTCAGAAAGTGTTCGTTAAACCCGCTGGACCATGGAACAGAGGAAATAATCCAGGAAATGTCCCAAACGACACACAGTTTCTGGTCCTGGTCAAAAGTAGTATGCTATATATATGGAGGGTGCCATTTGGGACACAATCCTGATGCCTAGCATGTGAGAGCTAGAGATGGCAGAGATGAAGAAACAATGGGAGAATCTACTCAACTCTTGATTGAAATGGTAGAGTTTACATCAATGTCCATGCACTCCCTATTTGTCGCTTCTTGATTAGGAAGCAGATCTGAGAACGACCATTTTAAACTGGGAAGGAAGTCAATCCCCAAGGGGATGTTGTGACATCACAACTTTGTTTCTGACTGACGCATGACTCACATTCCGACGAGAAAAAAAATCAAGTTAATTGACTCTGAGGTCAAAGGATACTGTTAAATGCTTTAGGGACTACGTCTAAGTCTGACCCGGGCAGGTTGGTGTGTTGGCTGGAAAGGTAACCAGAACGAGGTCTCTTTTACAGCTGGGCCCTGACTGAGACCGAGGTCTCTGTTACATCTGGGCCCTGCCTGAGACCGAGGTCTCTGTTACAGCTGGGCCCTGACTGAGACCGAGGTCTCTGTTACAGCTGAGCCCTGACTGAGACCGAGGTCTCTGTTACAGCTGGGCCCTGACTGAGACCAAGGTCTCTATTACATCTGGGCCCTGACTGAGACCGAGGTCTCTGTTACAGCTGGGCCCTGACTGAGACCGAGGTCTCTGTTACAGCTGGGCCCTGACTGAGACCGAGGTCTCTGTTACAGCTGGGCCCTGACTGAGACCGAGGTCTCTGTTACAGCTGGGCCCTGACTGAGACCGAGGTCTCTGTTACGGCTGGGCCCTGACTGAGACCGAGGTCTCTGTTACAGCTGGGCCCTGACTGAGACCAAGGTCTCTGTTACGGCTGGGCCCTGCATATACATGTTTGCACATACAGTTTCGGTACAATGATTAAGAAACTAAACAAGACAAGTCAAAACGATCACAGATAACAAGAACTTGCATTACCCAAAGCAGTTAGAAGCAACACAACATTAAAACTCTTCCAATAAATGTTTAAAATGGGCGACAGGGCGACAAGAGTCAAGTTTAAGATTGGTCTGCAGGCTCTTCCACAGGCAAGGAGCGTAACAGGAAAAGGCAGCCATGCCCAACTCTGTGGAGATCACATGGGCCTCAAGTGGAATCCATGCTTGAGACCTGGTTTTTATGAATTATAATTATAATGTTGATAAGTGATGATGATAAATAAGACGGTAGTTTATTCAGAAATGCTTTATAGACAAACACGAGAGCATGTTGTTTGCTAGAAAGAGTATTGTTAATTAACAGTTAAAATGTATTGCAGTTGCCTATTCACCAATGACTGTTTTAGCCAAACAGGAGAGCTTAGAGATGAGCCGATAATTATCCAATTCACTACAATCACCTCCCTTGAGGAGTGGTGAAACAAAACCTGTTTTCCAAGATTTAGGAATCTTTCCTATGACTAATGTTTGATTGAAGATGTGCGTCACTGCACCAGCAATAATAGGTGGCGCACACTTAAATATGGATCCAGATTGTCAGGGTCTAATGATTTCTTAGAATCTATAGCAGATAATCCCTCACTTGGGGAGGCAGGGTAGCCTAGTGGTTAGAGCGTTGGACTAGTTACCAGAAGGTTGCAAGTTCAAACCCCCTGAGCTGACAAGGTACAAATCTGTCGTTCTGCCCCCTAGGCCATCATTGAAAATAAGAATTTGTTCTTAACTGACTTGCCTAGTTAAATAATGGTAATAAAACTCTTCTGTGACTTTGGAAATTAAAAACTGGCTTACTGTTTTCCACATCAGCTGAAGTCCGAGGGTGTCACGCCCTGACCGTAGAGAGCGTTTTATGTCTGTATTTTGGTTTGGTCAGTGTCAGGATTTGGCCAGGGTTGTTCCGGGTTTTGGTCACTAGATGCCCCCATTGTGCTTTTTGACCTTATGTTTTTTCCCTTGATCCCCATTATTATTTGCACCTGTGCCTCGTTTTCCCCTGATTGTATTTAAACCCTTTGTTTCCCTCAGTTCTGTGCTCTGTGTTTGTATGTTAGCACCCAGCCCCGGTGTTCTGTGTATTCTTGTCAATTCCGGTGGATGCTCTTGTGGAATTCTGTTTTTGTTTTTGAGTATCTCTTGAGGTTCTGTCAGGACCCGGTTACGAACCTGGGTCTCCGGAGTGAGAAACAGTCACTTAACCAACTGAGCCACGAATAGTCAGCAGAACCCAGAAGATGAGGCAGACACAGCAGTACTTAAGACGGTGTATTTAATAAAGTAAAAAGGAGAAGTCCTTCAATACAAAAATGGCAAATCCAAAAGGTGGTAGGAATAGCACAAAAAAAACCCTCAAGAGATACTCAAAAACAAAAACAGAATTCCACAAGAGCATCCACCGGAATCGACAAGAATACACAGAACACTAGGGCTGGGTGCTAACATACAAACACAGAGCACAGAACTGAGGGAAACAAAGGGTTTAAATACAATCAGGGGAAAACGAGGCACAGGTGCAAATAATAATGGGGATCAAGGGAAAAAACATAAGGTCAAAAAGCACAATGGGGGCATCTAGTGACCAAAACCCGGAACAACCCTGGCCAAATCCTGACAGTCAGGGTGTGATTTAGGTGGGAGCTGTTCTATGTTCTATGATTTTCTATTTCTATGTGTTTGGCCGGGTGTGGTTCTCAATCAGAGGCAGCTGTCTATCATTGTGTCTGATTGAGAACCATACTTAGGCACCCTTTTCCCCCACCTGTTTTGTGGGAAGTTAACTTTGTCTTTGTTCAGGGCACATAGCCCAAAGCTTCACGTTTTGGTTTTTATTCTTCGTTTTGTCAGCGTCATTTTTTAATAAAGAGAAAATGTATGCTTACCATTACCTCCTCTTCTTCCACCCACGACGAGCGTGACAGAACTTCCCACCACAAACGGACCAAGCAGCATGGTAAGGTAAGGTGGACTCCTGGACATGGGAGGACGTTTTGGACGGCAAGGGATCGCCTTCCATGGGAACAGGTGGAGGCAGCTAGGAGAGCAGAGGGAGCCAGAGAGAGGAACCAGCGGTATGTGGGAACACGGCTGACAAGGAGGCCTGAGAGGCAGCCCCCCAAAAATTGAGGGGAGGCACACGGGGAGTGGGGGGGCACACGGGGAGTGGAGGGGCACACGGGGAGTGGGGGGGCACACGGGAAGTGTCAGTGTCAGGACGCAGACCTGAGCCAACTCCCCGTGCTTACCGTGGAGAGCATGGGACTGCTCAGGCCCCGTGCTATGGGTTGATGCTCACGGTGTAGAGGCGGAGCATTCGCATTTGCCGGATGGAAGCTGGCATTCAGCCAGAACGGGTGGGGCTCTGCACTCGAGACAATCAGTGCCCCTCCACGGTATCTGGTGCCTCGGCTAAAGTTGCGGCCTCCTGGATGTCTCCCCAGCCCAGTGAGTCCTGTGCCTCCCTCCTGTCCGGAGCTGCCAGAGTCTCCCTCCTGTCCGGAGCTGCCAGAGTCTCCCTCCTGTCCGGAGCTGCCAGAGTCTCCCTCCTGTCCGGAGCTGCCAGAGTCTCCCTCCTGTCCGGAGCTGCCGGAGTCTCCCTCCTGTCCGGAGCTGCCAGAGTCTCCCTCCTGTCCGGAGCTGCCAGAGTCTCCCTCCTGTCCGGAGCTGCCAGAGTCTCCCTCCTGTCCGGAGCTGCCAGAGTCTCCCTCCTGTCCGGAGCTGCCAGAGTCTCCCTCCTGTCCGGAGCTGCCAGAGTCTCCCTCCTGTCCGGAGCTGCCAGAGTCTCCCTCCTGTCCGGAGCTGCCAGAGTCTCCCTCCTGTCCGGAGCTGCCAGAGTCTCCCTCCTGTCCGGAGCTGGCAGAGTCTCCCTCCTGTCCGGAGCTGGCAGAGTCTCCCTCCTGTCCGGAGCTGGCAGAGTCTCCCTCCTGTCCGGAGCTGGCAGAGTCTCCCTCCTGTCCGGAGCTGCCAGAGTCTCCCTCCTGCCCGGGGCCCGCTACAAGGGTCCCCAGTCCAGGGTCGGCGGCAAGGGTCTCCAGAGGTGGAGCGGGGTCTACGTCCCTCGCCAGAGCAGCCACCATGGAGAAATACCCACCCAGACCCTCCCCACCTCCTAGGTTCAGGTTTTGCGGCCGGAGTCCTCACCTTTGGGGGGGGCTACGGTCACGACCAGAGGCAGCTGTCTATCGTTGCAAATAAATTCATTAAAAATCCTACAATGTGATTTTCTGGAATTCTTTTCTCATTTTTTCTCATTTTGTCTGACATAGTTGAAGTGTACCTAGGATAAAAATTACAGGCCTCTATCATCTTTTTAAGTGGGAGAACTTGCACAATTGGTGGCTGACTAAATAGTTTTTTGCCCCACTGTATATCGACGACATTCTGATATACTCCACTACACGCACCGAGCATGTGTCCGTGGTGCACAAGGTGCTTGGTCGACTGTTGGAGCATGACCTGTACGTCAAGGCTGAGATATGTCTGTTCCTCCATCAGTCTGTCTCCTTCCTAGGGTACCGCATTTCCACTTCAGGGGTGGAGATGGAGAGTGACCGCATTTCAGCCGTGCGTAATTGGCCACGCTCCAGGCCTCCAGCGACGGTCTGCAGTCCAGAGCCTCCTGTGACAGTCTGCAGTGCAGAGCCTCCTGCGAGGGTTCCCAGTCCAGAGCCTCCTGCGAGGGTTCCCAGTCCAGAGCCTCCTGCGAGGGTTCCCAGTCCGGAGCCTCCAGCGAGGGTTCCCAGTCCCCGGCGTCGCCACCGAAGTGTGCGGATCCACGAGCGGAGGGGGTTCTACGTCCTGCACCGGAGCTGCCACCGAGGCTAGATACCCACCCGGACCCTCTCCTATTGAGTCAGGTTTTGCGGCCGGAGTCCGCACCTTTGGGGGGGGGGGCTTCGCCCTGACCATAGAGAGCCTTTTATTCTTTATGTTGGTTAGGTCGGGGTGTGACTAAGGTGGGTTGTCCAGGTTATTGTATGTCTATGTTGGCCTGGTATGGTTCCCAATCAGAGCCAGCTGTTTATCGTTGTCTCTGATTGGGGATCATATTTAGGCAGCCTTTTCCCACTGTTTTTTTGTGTGATCTTGTCTATGTATAGTTGCCTGCAAGCACTACATTAGCTTCATGTTTCGTTTTACACTTTATTGTTTTCTGTGTTTCACTTCTATTAAAAGATAATGGAACCATACCATGCTGCATTTTGTTCCGATTCTTACAACAACGATCGTGACAGCTTCCTTGTCTAGCTAAGATTCTAGAATCCTTGGTACAACTTTTATCTTTTTTATCTGACATTTTTCTTTTTATGTAAACCAATCAGGGTTTAGTCCTGGGCATCCAATCAGGGTTTAGTCCTGGGCATAGCACTATTACAGCAACCACTGCAGTTGTTAATAATCTTGTCAATGCTTTAGACACTCAAATGTGCTGCTTTGTTTGTGGACCTGTCAAAAGCTTTTAATACTGCTGATCATGCTATTTTATTGAATAAGTTGTCCTCGATAGGCCTGATCTCTGACACCTATTCATGGTTTCATGATTATCTTAGTGACGGGAACTCAGGCCATCGTGATTGATGGGGTTAAGTCTGAATTTCTTGATGTACATAAAGGTGTACCACAGGGGCCAATTTTGGGACATATTCTCTTCATTATTTATATAGACACCATCGTTCAATCTGTTAAAAATGTTAAACTTCATCTATATGCGGATGATACTGTTACAGTGTATTCGGAAAGTATTCAGACCCCTTGACTTTTCCCCCATTTTGTTACGCTACAGCCTTTTTCTGATATATATATATTTTTAAATCCTCATCTATCTACACACAATACCCCATAATTACAAAGCAAAAATAGGTTAAAAAAAGAAATATAAATAAAAATACAAAATTAAGTATCACATTTACACATTCACTCTATGAAGTGTCACGCGGAGCGGTACAGGTGAACCCAAGTGCAAACTCAGACGAGGAGACTGGGTTGAAGTAACCAATGTATTTACTGTAACACAGGGTGAAAATGGGGTGCAGGCCAAGGGAAGCTCAGACGGGATCCAGGAAGCCCGGTGCGGAGGCTGAGGCGAGGGGAGTTGGGACTGGGTAAGAAGGTCCGGAGAGTAACCCAAGGACACAGTGGAGTGTGGGGTCCAGGACAGAGTAGCAAGACTGACGAGATGTGGGACTGGAGCCAGGGGCTGAAGTCGAGAGGAAAACAGGCATAACATGAAAACAGGTTCTAAGCAGGAACTAACGGCTAAAAAACGCAGACTGACTGAGCAGAGGTTACAATCTGGCAGCGTGGAAGTAGCAGGGCTGAGTATTGTAGAGGCCTTGATTATGGAACAGGTTGCAGCTGGTGGGGATCTGCTCTGCCTCCAGCACACCTGTCTCTGCCCCCCCCCCACACACACACAGAGGAAGAGGGAGAGAGTACTGTGGGAGTGGCAGCAGGTTAGGGAGACACAGGGGGCTGGCAGGAGCAAATATAACAGGAAGAGGCTAGGGGTTCCAAACTCTTCCATTTCAGAATGATGGAGGCCACTGTGTTCTTGGGACCTTCAACGCTGCGGACATTTTTTGGTACCCTTCCCCCCAAATCTGTGCGTCTACACAATCCTGTCCCGACCTGGCTGTTGATCTGGCTGTTGATCTGTCTGTTGATCAGGCTGTTGATCTGTCTGTGTCAAAACTACAGTTTGATTTTATAGCTTTGCAGGAATCCTTTTCAAAACGTGTGTTTATTCTCCTAAGAATGTTTCAGATGAACGTGTTCCCGCATATTTGGCATTTGGATTGATAAAATAGATTTGAAGTTTGCAAAACATATTGATAAGTTGGCTAAGAAACTAAGATTGAAAGTTGTCATTTTCTACAGAAACAGATCGTACCTTTCTGTAAGCAGTAGGAAACAGATCGTACCTTTCTCTAAGCAGTAGGAAACAGATCGTACCTTTCTCTAAGCAGTAGGACACAGATCGTACCTTTCTCTAAGCAGTAGGAAACAGATCGTACCTTTCTGTAAGCAGTAGGAAACAGATCCCAGTGGACTGCCATGTCCCAGTAGGTTTCCATGTCCCAGTGGACTGCCATGTCCCAGTAGGTTTCCATGTCCCAGTGGACTGCCATGTCCCAGTAGGTTTCCATGTCCCAGTGGACTGCCATGTCCCAGTAGGTTTCCATGTCCCAGTGGGCTGCCATGTCCCAGTGGGCTGCCATGTCCCAGTGGGCTGCCATGTCCCAGTGGGCTGCCATGTCCCAGTGGACTGCCATGTCCCAGTGGGCTGCCATGTCCCAGTATGTTTCCATGTCCCAGTAGTTTTCCATGTCCCAGTGGACTGCCATGTCCCAGTGGACTGCCATGTCCCAGTGGGCTGCCATGTCCCAGTGGGCTGCCATGTCCCAGTAGGTTTCCACGTCCCAGTGGACTGCCATGTCCCAGTAGGTTTCCATGTCCCAGTGGGCTGCCATGTCCCAGTGGGCTGCCATGTCCCAGTGGACTGCCATGTCCCAGTAGGTTTCCATGTCCCAGTGGGCTGCCATGTCCCAGTGGGCTGCCATGTCCCAGTGGGCTGCCATGTCCCAGTGGGCTGCCATGTCCCAGTGGGTTTCCATGTCCCAGTGGACTGCCATGTCCCAGTAGGTTTTCCATGTCCCAGTGGACTGCCATGTCCCAGTGGACTGCCATGTCCAAGTGGGCTGCCATGTCCCAGTGGGCTGCCATGTCCCAGTAGGTTTCCATGTCCCAGTGGGCTGCCATGTCCCAGTAGGTTTCCATGTCCCAGTAGGTGTCCATGTCCCAGTAGGTTTCCATGTCCCAGTGGGCTGCCATGTCCCAGTGGGCTTCCATGTCCCAGTGGGCTGCCATGTCCCAGTGGGCTGCCATGTCCCAGTGGGCTGCCATGTCCCAGTGGGCTGCCATGTCCCAGTGGGCTGCCATGTCCCAGTGGACTGCCATGTCCCAGTGGGTTTCCATGTCCCAGTGGACTGCCATGTCCCAGTAGGATTCCATGTCCCAGTGGGCTGCCATGTCCCAGTGGACTGCCATGTCCCAGTAGGTTTTCCATGTCCCAGTGGACTGCCATGTCCCAGTGGACTGCCATGTCCCATTGGGCTGCCATGTCCCAGTGGGCTGCCATGTCCCAGTAGGTTTCCATGTCCCAGTGGGCTGCCATGTCCCAGTGGGCTGCCATGTCCCAGTGGGCTGCCATGTCCCAGTAGGGTTCCATGTCCCAGTGGACTGCCATGTCCCAGTGGCCTCCATGTCTCAGTAGGTTTCCATGTCTCAGTAGGTTTCCATGTCCCAGTAGGTTTCCATGTCCCATTAGGTTTCCATGTCCCAGTGGGCTGCCATGTCCCAGTAGGTTTCCATGTCCCAGTAGGTTTCCATGTCCCAGTGGGCTGCCATGTCCCAGTAGGTTTCCATGTCCCAGTGGACTGCCATGTCCCAGTAGGTTGCCATGTCCCAGTAGGCTGCCATGTCCCAGTAGGTTTCCTTGTCCCAGTGGGCTGCCATGTCCCAGTGGCCTGCCATGTCCCAGTAGGTTGTCATGTCCCAGTAGGCTGCCATGTCCCAGTGGGCTGCCATGTCCCAGTGGGCTGTCATGTCCCAGTGGACTGCCATGTCCCAGTGGGCTGCCATGTCCCAGTGGGCTGCTATGTCCCAGTGGACTGCCATGTCCCAGTGGGCTGCCATGTCTTAGTATGTTTCCATGTCCCAGTAGGTTTCCATGTCCCAGTAGGTTTCCATGTCCCAGTGGGCTGCCATGTCCCAGTGGGCTGCCATGTCCCAGTGGACTGCCATGTCCCAGTAGGTTTTCCATGTCCCAGTGGACTGCCATGTCCCAGTAGGTTTCCATGTCCCAGTGGGCTGCCATGTCCCAGTGTGCTTCCATGTCCCAGTGGGCTGCCATGTCCCAGTGGACTGCCATGTCCCAGTGGACTGCCATGTCCCAGTGGGCTGCCATGTCCCAGTGGGCTGCCATGTCCCAGTAGGTTTCCATGTCCCAGTGGGCTGCCATGCCCCAGTGGGCTGCCATGACCCAGTGGGCTGCCATGTCCCAGTAGGTTTCCATGTCCCAGTGGACTGCCATGTCCCAGTGGCCTCCATGTCTCAGTAGATTTCCATGTCTCAGTAGGTTTCCATGTCCCAGTAGGTTTCCATGTCCCATTAGGTTTCCATGTCCCAGTGGGCTGCCATGTCCCAGTAGGTTTCCATGTCCCAGTGTTGCTGCCATGTCCCATTGGACTGCCATGTCCCAGTGGACTGCCATGTTCCAGTGGGCTGCCATGTCCCAGTGGGCTGCCATGTCCCAGTGGGCTGCCATGTCCCAGTAGGTTTCCATTTCCCAGTGGAATGCCATGTCCCAGTATGTTTCCATGTCCCAGTGGGCTGCCATGTCACAGTGAGCTGCCATGTCCCAGTAGGTTTCCATGTCCCAGTAAGTGTCCATGTCCCAGTAGGTTTCCATGTCCCAGTGGACTGCCATGTCCCAGTAGGTTTCCATGTCCCAGTGGGCTGCCATGTCCCAGTTTTTTTCCATGTCCCAGTAGGTTTCCATGTCCCAGTGTTGCTGCCATTTCACATTGGACTGCCATGTCCCAGTGGACTGCCATGTTCCAGTGGACTGCCATGTCCCAGTGGACTGCCATGTCCCAGTGGGCTGCCATGTCCCAGTGGGCTGCCATGTCCCAGTGGGCTGCCATGTCCCAGTGGGCTGCCATGTCCCAGTAGGTTTCCATTTCCCAGTGGACTGCCATGTCCCAGCATGTTTCCATGTCCCAGTGGGCTGCCATGTCACAGTGGGCTGCCATGTCCCAGTAGGTTTCCATGTCCCAGTAAGTGTCCATGTCCCAGTAGGTTTCCATGTCCCAGTGGACTGCCATGTCCCAGTAGGTTTCCATGTCCCAGTAGGTCTCCATGTCCCAGTGGACTGCCATGTCCCAGTAGGTCCCATGTCCCAGTGGGCTGCCATGTCCCAGTGGGCTGCCATGTCCCAGTGGGCTGCCATGTCCCAGTGGACTGCCATGTCCCAGTGGGCTGCCATGTCCCAGTATGTTTCCATGTCCCAGTAGGTTTCCATGTCCCAGTAGGTTTCCATGTCCCAGTGGGCTGCCATGTCCCAGTGGGCTGCCATGTCCCAGTGGACTGCCATGTCCCAGTAGGTTTTCCATGTCCCAGTGGACTGCCATGTCCCAGTAGGTTTCCATGTCCCAGTTGCTTCCCATGTCCCAGAAGGTTTCCATGTCCCAGTGGACTGCCATGTCCCAGTAGGTTTCCATGTCCCAGTGGGCTGCCATGTACCAGTAGTTTCCATGTCACAGTAGGTTTCCATGTCCCAGTAGGTTTCCATGTCCCAGTGGGCTGCCATGTCCCAGTGGGCTTCCATGTCCCAGTGGGCTGCCATGTCCCAGTGGGTTTCCATGTCCCAGTGGGCTGCCATGTCCCAGTGGGCTGCCATGTCCCAGTGGACTGCCATGTCCCAGTAGGTTTCCATGTCCCAGTGGACTGCCATGTCCCAGTAGGTTTCCATGTCCCAGTGGGCCGCCATGTCCCAGTGGACTGCCATGTCCCAGTAGGTTTTCCATGTCCCAGTGGACTGCCATGTCCCAGTGGGCTGCCATGTCCCAGTGGGCTGCCATGTCCCAGTGGGCTGCCATGTCCCAGTAGGTTTCCATGTCCCAGTGGGCTGCCATGTCCCAGTGGGCTGCCATGTCCCAGTGGGCTGCCATGTCCCAGTAGGTTTCCATGTCCCAGTGGACTGCCATGTCCCAGTGGCCTCCATGTCTCAGTAGGTTTCCATGTCTCAGTAGGTTTCCATGTCCCAGTAGGTTTCCATGTCCCAGTAGGTTTCCATGTCCCAGTGGGCTGCCATGTCCCAGTAGGTTTCCATGTCCCAGTAGGTTTCCATGTCCCAGTGGGCTGCCATGTCCCAGTAGGTTTCCATGTCCCAGTAGGTTTCCATGTCCCAGTAGGTTTCCATGTCCCAGTAGGTTTCCATGTCCCAGTGGGCTGCCATGTCCCAGTAGGTTTCCATGTCCCAGTGGACTGCCATGTCCCAGTAGGTTTCCATGTCCCGGTGGGCTGCCATGTCCCAGTATGTTTCCATGTCCCAGTAGGTTTCCATGTCCCAGTGGGATGCCATGTCCCATTGGACTGCCATGTCCCAGTGGACTGCCATGTCCCAGTGGACTGCCATGTCCCAGTGGCCTGCCATGTCCCAGTAGGTTGCCATGTCCCAGTAGGCTGCCATGTCCCAGTGGGCTGCCATGTCCCAGTGGGCTGCCATGTCCCAGTGGACTGCCATGTCCCAGTGGGCTGCCATGTCCCAGTGGGCTGCCATGTCCCAGTGGACTGCCATGTCCCAGTGGACTGCCATGTCCCAGTAGGTCCCATGTCCCAGTGGGCTGCCATGTCCCAGTGGACTGCCATGTCACAGTAGGTTTCCATGTCCCAGTGGACTGCCATGTCCCAGTAGGTTTCCTTGTCCCAGTGGGCTGCCATGTCCCAGTGGCCTGCCATGTCCCAGTAGGTTGCCATGTCCCAGTAGGCTGCCATGTCCCAGTGGGCTGCCATGTCCCAGTGGGCTGTCATGTCCCAGTGGACTGCCATGTCCCAGTGGGCTGCCATGTCCCAGTGGGCTGCCATGTCCCAGTGGACTGCCATGTCCCAGTGGGCTGCCATGTCTTAGTATGTTTCCATGTCCCAGTAGGTTTCCATGTCCCAGTAGGTTTCCATGTCCCAGTGGGCTGCCATGTCCCAGTGGGCTGCCATGTCCCAGTGGACTGCCATGTCCAAGTAGGTTTTCCATGTCCCAGTGGACTGCCATGTCCCAGTAGGTTTCCATGTCCCAGTTGCTTCCCATGTCCCAGAAGGTTTCCATGTCCCAGTGGACTGCCATGTCCCAGTAGGTTTCCATGTCCCAGTGGGCTGCCATGTACCAGTAGTTTCCATGTCACAGTAGGTGTCCATGTCCCAGTAGGTTTCCATGTCCCAGTGGGCTGCCATGTCCCAGTGGGCTTCCATGTCCCAGTGGGCTGCCATGTCCCAGTGGGTTTCCATGTCCCAGTGGGCTGCCATGTCCCAGTGGGCTGCCATGTCCCAGTGGACTGCCATGTCCCAGTAGGTTTCCATGTCCCAGTGGACTGCCATGTCCCAGTAGGTTTCCATGTCCCAGTGGGCCGCCATGTCCCAGTGGGCTGCCATGTCCCAGTGGGCTGCCATGTCCCAGTAGGTTTCCATGTCCCAGTGGACTGCCATGTCCCAGTGGCCTCCATGTCTCAGTAGGTTTCCATGTCTCAGTAGGTTTCCATGTCCCAGTAGGTTTCCATGTCCCAGTAGGTTTCCATGTCCCAGTGGGCTGCCATGTCCCAGTAGGTTTCCATGTCCCAGTAGGTTTTCCATGTCCCAGTGGGCTGCCATGTCCCAGTAGGTTTCCATGTCCCAGTGGACTGCCATGTCCCAGTGGGCTGCCCATGTCCCAGTGGGCTGCCATGTCGCAGTGGGCTGCCATGTCCCAGTAGGTTTCCATGTCCCAGTGGACTGCCATGTCCCAGTAGGTTTCCATGTCCCGGTGGGCTGCCATGTCCCAGTATGTTTCCATGTCCCAGTAGGTTTCCATGTCCCAGTGGGCTGCCATGTCCCATTGGACTGCCATGTCCCAGTGGACTGCCATGTCCCAGTGGACTGCCATGTCCCATTGGGCTGCCATGTCCAGGTAGGTTGCCATGTCCCAGTAGGCTGCCATGTCCCAGTGGGCTGCCATGTCCCAGTGGGCTGCCATGTCCCAGTGGACTGCCATGTCCCAGTGGGCTGCCATGTCCCAGTGGGCTGCCATGTCCCAGTGGACTGCCATGTCCCAGTGGGCTGCCATGTCCCAGTAGGTTTCCATGTCCCAGTGGGCTGTCATGTCCCAGTGGGCTGCCATGTCCCAGTTGACTGCCATGTCCCAGTAGGTTTTCCATGTCCCAGTGGACTGCCATGTCCCAGTAGGTTTCCATGTCCCAGAAGGTTTCCATGTCCCAGTGGACTGCCATGTCCCAGTAGGTTTCCATGTCCCAGTGGGCTGCCATGTCCCAGTAGTTTCCATGTCCCAGTAGGTGTCCATGTCCCAGTAGGTTTCCATGTCCCAGTGGGCTGCCATGTCCCAGTGGGCTTCCATGTCCCAGTGGGCTGCCATGTCCCAGTGGGCTGCCATGTCCCAGTGGGCTGCCATGTCCCAGTGGGCTGTCATGTCCCAGTGGACTGCCATGTCCCAGTAGGTTTCCATGTCCCAGTGGACTGCCATGTCCCAGTAGGTTTCCATGTCCCAGTGGGCTGCCATTTCCCAGTGGACTGCCATGTCCCAGTAGGTTTTCCATGTCCCAGTGGACTGCCATGTCCCAGTGGACTGCCATGTCCCAGTGGGCTGCCATGTCCCAGTGGGCTGCCATGTCCCAGTAGGTTGCCATGTCCCAGTGGGCTGCCATGTCCCAGTGGGCTGCCATGTCCCAGTGGGCTGCCATGTCCCAGTAGGTTTCCATGTCCCAGTGGACTGCCATGTCCCAGTGGCCTCCATGTCTCAGTAGGTTTCCATGTCTCAGTAGGTTTCCATGTCCCAGTAGGTTTCCATGTCCCAGTGGGCTGCCATGTCCCAGTGGGCTGCCATGTCCCAGTAGGTTTCCATGTCCCAGTAGGTTTCCATGTCCCAGTGGGCTGCCATGTCCCAGTAGGTTTCCATGTCCCAGTGGGCTGCCATGTCCCAGTAGGTTTCCATGTCCCAGTGGACTGCCATGTCCCAGTAGGTTCCCATGTCCCAGTGGGCTGCCATGTCCCAGTAGGTTTCCATGTCCCAGTAGGTTTCCATGTCCCAGTGGGTTTCTATGTCCCAGTGGGCTGCCATGTCCCATCGGACTGCCATGTCGCAGTGGACTGCCATGTCCCAGTGGACTGCCATGTCCCAGTGGGCTGCGATGTCCCAGTGGGCTGCCATGTCCCATTGGGCTGCCATGTCCCAGCGGGCTGCCATGTCCCAGTAGGCTTCCATGTCCCAGTGGACTGCCATGTCCCAGTAGGTTTCCATGTCCCAGTGGGCTGCCATGTCACAGTGGGCTGCCATGTCCCAGTAGGTTTCCATGTCCCAGTAAGTGTCCATGTCCCAGTAGGTTTCCATGTCCCAGTGGACTGCCATGTCCCAGTAGGTTTCCATGTCCCAGTAGGTTTCCATGTCCCAGTGGTTTTTCCCATGTCCCAGTGGGCAGCCATGTCCCATTGGGCTGCCATGTCCCAGTGGACTGCCATGTCCCAGTGGGCTGCCATGTCCCAGTAGGTTTCCATGTCCCTGTGGACTGCCATGTCCCAGTAGGTTCCCATGTCCCAGTGGGCTGCCATGTCCCAGTGGACTGCCATGTCCCAGTAGGTTTCCATGTCCCAGTGGACTGCCATGTCCCAGTGGACTGCCATGTCCCAGTAGGTTTCCATGTCCCAGTGGACTGCCATGTCCCAGTAGGTTTCCATGTCCCAGTGGGCTGCCATGTCCCAGTGGGCTGCCATGTCCCAGTGGGCTGCCATGTCCAAGTATGTTTCCATGTCCCAGTGGACTGTCATGTCCCAGTAGGTTTCCATGTCCCAGTGGGCTGCCATGTCACAGTGGGCTGCCATGTCCCAGTAGGTTTCCATGTCCCAGTGGGCTGCCATGTCCCAGTAGGTTTCCATGTCCCAGTGGACTGCCATGTCCCAGTAGGTTTCCATGTCCCAGTAGGTTTCCATGTCCCAGTGAGTTTCCCATGTCCCAGTGGGCAGCCATGTCCCAGTGGGCTGCCATGTCCCAGTAGGTTTCCATGTCCCAGTGGACTGCCATGTCCCAGTAGGTTCCCATGTCCCAGTGGGCTGCCATGTCCCAGTAGGTTTCCATGTCCCAGTAGGTTTTCCATGTCCCAGTGGGTTTCCATGTCCCAGTGGGCTGCCATGTCCCATTGGGCTGCCATGTCCCAGTGGACTGCCATGTCCCAGTGGGCTGCCATGTCCCAGTAGGTTTCCATGTCCCAGCGGACTGCCATGTCCCAGTACGTTTCCATGTCCCAGTGGGCTGCCATGTCCCAGTGGACTGCCATGTCCCAGTAGGTTTCAAAGTCCCAGTGGACTGCCATGTCCCAGTTGGGCTGCCATGTCCCAGTAGGTTTCCATGTCCCAGTGGGCTGCCATGTCCCAGTGGGCTGCCATGTCCCAGTAGGTTGCCATGTCCCAGTGGGCTGCCATGTCCCAGTAGGTTCCCATGTCCCAGTGGACTGCCGTGTCCCAGTGGGCTGCCATGTCCCAGTAGGTTTCCATGTCCCAGTAGGTTTCCATGTCCCAGTAGGTTTCCATGTCCCAATAGGTTTTCATGTCCCAGTAGGTTTCCATGTCCCAGTAGGTTTCCATGTCCCAGTGGGCTGCCATGTCCCAGTGGGCTGCCATGTCCCAGTGGGCTGCCATGTCCCAGTAGGTTTCCATGTCCTAGTAGGTTTCCATGTCCCAGTGGGCTGCCATGTCCCAGTAGGTTTCCATGTCCCAGTGGGCTGCCATGTCCCAGTGGGCTGCCATGTCCCAGTAGGTTTCCATGTCCCAGTAGGTTTCCATTTCCCAGTGGGCTGCCATGTCCCAGTGGGCTGCCATGTCCCAGTGGGCTGCCATGTCCCAGAAGGTTTCCATGTCCCAGTGGGCTGCCATGTCCCAGTAGGTTTCCATGTCCCAGTAGTTTTCCATGTCCCAGTGGGCTGCCATGTCCCAGTAGGTTTCCATGTCCCAGTAGGTTTCCATGTCCCAGTAGGTTTCCATGTCCCAGTGGACTGCCATGTCCCAGTAGGTTTCCATGTCCCAGTAGGTTTCCATGTCCCAGTAGGTTTCCATGTCCCAGTAGGTTTCCATGTCCCAGTGGGCTGCCATGTCCCAGTAGGTTTCCATGTCCCAGTAGGTTTCCATGTCCCAGTAGGTTTCCATGTCCCAGTGGACTGCCATGTCCCAGTAGGTTTCCATGTCCCAGTAGGTTTCCATGTCCCAGTAGGTTTCCATGTCCCAGTAGGTTTCCATGTCCCAGTGGGCTGCCATGTCCCAGTGGGTTTCCATGTCCCAGTGGGCTGCCCATGTCCTAGTTGGATTTTGCATCTCACAACACTTTTTTAAATAATCAACAGAGTGCTCTGTTGGCTGCGCTGGGCGTGCCAAGTCCCAGCTCCACCATCTCCACAGCATTTATTAAACTGTCTTACAAAGCCCTGGGACAATGCGGCTGCAGGCTCTCCAGCATTTTAATGTTATTTTTCATGGATTCCATCAGTGTTGTTAAAGAAAAAGAAACATCCCCTCCTGTTTTTGTAATTCAATTAGTGTTTTCAGAGGAAGCAGTGGGAAAGTTTCTGGGAAAGGAAGGTTTTGTTTCCAGAATTATGATTGGGGTCAGAGCTGTATGGTGTCCCGTGGAGAGAATACCCCTGTGTAACTCTGTAAACAGACCCAATCAACCACACAACTACACCAATGGCTAATCGCAGCAGCCAGTCACCACATAAAGAAATGGACCAGGTCATCAGAACTTGCCTGTCAAGGATAGCTCCTTCATAGAAGTCTCCGTCTAACAACATGCATCTCATAGCCTCATTATGTCCTACCTTTTCAAATGTATAAAGGAATTACTATTGTCTAGAAATTTCCATCACCCTTTACATTAAGTTGATCTTACATATTTCGGGAAACATTTGATTTTATACTTAATTCGGGATAGGTGTCCCATCCAAGGGACAGTAAGTAACAAGAACATTTCCCAGGACATAGACATATCTGATATTGGCAGAAAGCTTAAATTCTTGTTAATCTAACTGCACTTTTCAATTTACAGTAGCTATTACAGAGAAAGAATACCATGCTATTGTTTGAGGAGAGTGCACAGTTTAAAACATGAACAGTTATTAATAAAGAAATGTGGCATATTTGGTCAGTCTTGATAAAAATTTAGAACAGAAATGCAATGGTTCGTTGGATCAGTCTAAAACTTTGCACAAACACTGCTGTCATCTATGGCCAAAATCGAAATTGCAGCTGGGCTGAAATAATACAATATGGCCTTTCTCTTGCATTTCAAAGATGATGGTACAAAAAAATACAAAAGAACATTTCCTTTTCTATTTCTTTTCTATTTTCTTTTACCAGATCTAATGTGTTATATTCTTCTACATTCCTACATTTCCACAAACGTCAAAGTGTTTCCTTTCAAATGGTATCAAGAAAATTACATCTCCTTGCTTCAGGGTCTGAGTTACAGGCATTGTCATTTTAGAAGGAAATTGTAATTTTAGGCGAAAAATGAAAAAAGGGGATGATCATAAAGATGTATTTAATGTAAAGGATTACTAGTTCTGTACTCTCTGTTTCACACAGTAATGTGAGGACGCTTGGGAGAATTCTCTCTCTCTCCTTCCCACAAGCACCCAGGACTAGTCTATAACCCACCTAGCACCCCAGGACTAGTCTATAACCCACCCAGCTCCCCAGGACTAGTCTATAACCCACCTAGCTCCCCAGGACTAGTCTATAACCCACCGAGCTCCCCAGGACTAGTCTATAACCCACCCAGCTCCCCAGGACTAGTCTATAACCCACCCAGCTCCCCAGGACTAGTCTATAACCCACCCAGCTCCCCAGGACTAGTCTATAACCCACCCAGCTACCCAGGACTAGTCTATAACCCACCCAGCTACCCAGGACTAGTCTATAACCCACCTAGCTCCCCAGGACTAGTCTATAACCCACCTAGCTCCCCAGGACTAGTCTATAACCCACCCAGCTCCCCAGGACTAGTCTATAACCCACCTAGCACCCCAGGACTAGTCTATAACCCACCCAGCTCCCCAGGACTAGTCTATAACCCACCCAGCTCCCCAGGACTAGTCTATAACCCACCTAGCTCACCAGGACTAGTCTATAACCCATCCAGCTCCCCAGGACTAGTCTATAACCCACCCAGCTACCCAGGACTAGTCTATAACCCACCCAGCTCCCCAGGACTAGTCTATAACCCACCTAGCTTCCCAGGACTAGTCTATAACCCACCTAGCTCACCAGGACTAGTCTATAACCCACCCAGCTCCCCAGGACTAGTCTATAACCCACCCAGCTCCCCAGGACTAGTCTATAACCCACCTAGTAACCCACCTAGCTCCCCAGGACTAGTCTTTAACCCACCTAGCTCCCCAGGACTAGTCTATAACCCACCTAGTAACCCACCCAGCTCCCCAGGACTAGTCTATAACCCACCCAGCTCCCCAGCACTAGTCTATAACCCACCCAGCTCCCTAGGACTAGTCTATAACCCACCCAGCTCCCTAGGACTAGTCTATAACCCACCTAGTAACCCACCCAGCTCCCCAGGACTAGTCTATAACCCACCTAGCTCCCCAGCACTAGTCTATAACCCACCCAGCTCCCTAGGACTAGTCTATAACCCACCTAGCTCCCCAGGACTAGTCTATAACCCACCTAGCTCCCCAGGACTAGTCTATAACCCACCTAGCTCCCCAGGACTAGTCCATAACCCACCCAGCTCCCCAGGACTAGTCTATAACCCACCTAGCTCCCCAGGACTAGTCTATAACCCACCTAGCTCCCCAGGACTAGTCTATAACCCACCCAGCTCCCCAGCACTAGTCTATAACCCACCTAGCTCCCCAGGACTAGTCTATAACCCACCTAGCTCCCCAGGACTAGTCTATAACCCACCCAGCTCCCCAGGACTAGTCTATAACCCACCTAGCTCCCCAGGACTAGTCTATAACCCACCCAGCTCCCCAGCACTAGTCTATAACCCACCTAGCTCCCCAGGACTAGTCTATAACCCACCTAGTAACCCACCTAGCTCCCCAGGACTAGTCTATAACCCACCTAGCTTCCCAGGACTAGTCTATAACCCACCCAGCTCCCCAGGACTAGTCTATAACCCACCTAGCGCCCCAGGACTAGTCTATAACCCACCTAGCTCCCCAGGACTAGTCTATAACCCACCTAGCTCCCCAGGACTAGTCTATAACCCACCTAGCTCTCCAGCACTAGTCTATAACCCACCCAGCTCCCCAGGACTAGTCTATAACACACCTAGCTCTCCAGGACTAGTCTATAACCCACCTAGCTCTCCAGGACTAGTCTATAACCCACCCAGCTCCCCAGGACTAGTCTATAACCCACCCAGCTACCCAGGACTAGTCTATAACCCACCCAGCTACCCAGGACTAGTCTATAACCCACCTAGCTCCCCAGGACTAGTCTATAACCCACCTAGCTCCCCAGGACTAGTCTATAACCCACCCAGCTCCCCAGGACTAGTCTATAACCCACCTAGCACCCCAGGACTAGTCTATAACCCACCCAGCTCCCCAGGACTAGTCTATAACCCACCCAGCTCCCCAGGACTAGTCTATAACCCACCTAGCTCACCAGGACTAGTCTATAACCCATCCAGCTCCCCAGGACTAGTCTATAACCCACCCAGCTACCCAGGACTAGTCTATAACCCACCCAGCTCCCCAGGACTAGTCTATAACCCACCTAGCTTCCCAGGACTAGTCTATAACCCACCTAGCTCACCAGGACTAGTCTATAACCCACCCAGCTCCCCAGGACTAGTCTATAACCCACCCAGCTCCCCAGGACTAGTCTATAACCCACCTAGTAACCCACCTAGCTCCCCAGGACTAGTCTTTAACCCACCTAGCTCCCCAGGACTAGTCTATAACCCACCCAGCTCCCCAGCACTAGTCTATAACCCACCCAGCTCCCTAGGACTAGTCTATAACCCACCCAGCTCCCTAGGACTAGTCTATAACCCACCTAGTAACCCACCCAACTCCCCAGGACTAGTCTATAACCCACCTAGCTCCCCAGCACTAGTCTATAACCCACCCAGCTCCCTAGGACTAGTCTATAACCCACCTAGCTCCCCAGGACTAGTCTATAACCCACCTAGCTCCCCAGGACTAGTCTATAACCCACCTAGCTCCCCAGGACTAGTCCATAACCCACCCAGCTCCCCAGGACTAGTCTATAACCCACCTAGCTCCCCAGGACTAGTCTATAACCCACCTAGCTCCCCAGGACTAGTCTATAACCCACCCAGCTCCCCAGCACTAGTCTATAACCCACCTAGCTCCCCAGGACTAGTCTATAACCCACCTAGCTCCCCAGGACTAGTCTATAACCCACCCAGCTCCCCAGGACTAGTCTATAACCCACCTAGCTCCCCAGGACTAGTCTATAACCCACCCAGCTCCCCAGCACTAGTCTATAACCCACCTAGCTCCCCAGGACTAGTCTATAACCCACCTAGTAACCCACCTAGCTCCCCAGGACTAGTCTATAACCCACCTAGCTTCCCAGGACTAGTCTATAACCCACCCAGCTCCCCAGGACTAGTCTATAACCCACCTAGCGCCCCAGGACTAGTCTATAACCCACCTAGCTCCCCAGGACTAGTCTATAACCCACCTAGCTCCCCAGGACTAGTCTATAACCCACCTAGCTCTCCAGCACTAGTCTATAACCCACCCAGCTCCCCAGGACTAGTCTATAACACACCTAGCTCTCCAGGACTAGTCTATAACCCACCTAGCTCTCCAGCACTAGTCTATAACCCACCTAGCTCCCCAGGACTAGTCTATAACTCACCTAGCTCCCCAGGACTAGTCTATAACCCACCTAGTAACCCACCTAGCTCCCCAGCACTAGTCTATAACTCACCTAGCTCCCCAGGACTAGTCTATAACCCACCTAGTAACCCACCTAGCTCCCCAGCACTAGTCTATAACCCACCTAGCTCCCCAGGACTAGTCTATAACCCACCCAGCTCCCCAGGACTAGTCTATAACCCACCTAGCTCCCCAGGACTAGTCTATAACCCACCCAGCTCCCCAGGACTAGTCTATAACCCACCTAGCTCCCCAGGACTAGTCTATAACCCACCTAGCACCCCAGGACTAGTCTATAACCCACCTAGCTCCCCAGGACTAGTCTATAACCCACCTAGCTCCCCAGGACTAGTCTACAACCCACCTAGCTCCCCAGGACTAGTCTATAACCCACCTAGTAACCCACCGAGCTCCCCTGGACTAGTCTATAACCCACCCAGCTCCCCAGGACTAGTCTATAACCCACCTAGCTCCCCAGGACTAGTCTATAACCCACCTAGCTCCCCAGGACTAGTCTATAACCCACCCAGCTCCCCAGGACTAGTCTATAACCCACCTAGCTTCCCAGGACTAGTCCATAACCCAGCCAGCTCCCCAGCACTAGTCTATAACCCACCTATCTCCCCAGGACTAGTCTACAACCCACCTAGCTCCCCAGGACTAGTCTATAACCCACCTAGTAACCCACCGAGCTCCCCAGGACTAGTCTATAACCCTCCCAGCACCCCAGGACTAGTCTATAACCCACCTAGCAACCCAGGACTAGTCTATAACCCACCTAGCTCCCCAGGACTAGTCTATAACCCACCTAGTAACCCACCTAGCTCCCCAGGACTAGTCTATAACCCACCTAGCTCCCCAGGACTAGTCTATAACCCATCTAGCACCCCAGGACTAGTCTATAACCCACCGAGCTCCCCAGGACTAGTCTATAACCCACCTAGCAACCCAGGACTAGTCTATAACCCACCTAGCTCCCCAGGACTAGTCTATAACCCACCTAGCTTCCCAGGACTAGTCTACAACCCACCTAGCTCCCCAGGACTAGTCTATAACCCACCTAGCTCCCCAGGACTAGTCTATAACCCACCTAGCTCCCCAGGACTAGTCTATAACCCACCTAGCTCCCCAGGACTAGTCTATAACCCACCTAGCTCCCCAGGACTAGTCTATAACCCACCTAGCACCCCAGGACTAGTCTATAACCCACCGAGCTCCCCAGGACTAGTCTATAACCCACCTAGCAACCCAGGACTAGTCTATAACCCACCTAGCTCCCCAGGACTAGTCTATAACCCACCTAGCTTCCCAGGACTAGTCTACAACCCACCTAGCTCCCCAGGACTAGTCTATAACCCACCTAGCTCCCCAGGACTAGTCTATAACCCACCTAGCTCCCCAGGACTAGTCTATAACCCACCTAGCTCCCCAGGACTAGTCTATAACCCACCTAGCTCCCCAGGACTAGTCTATAACCCACCTAGCTCCCCAGGACTAGTCTATAACCCACCTAGCTCCCCAGGACTAGTCTATAACCCACCCAGCTCCCCAGGACTAGTCTATAACCCACCTAGCTCCCCAGGACTAGTCTATAACCCACCTAGCTCCCCAGGACTAGTCCATAACCCACCTAGCTCCCCAGGACTAGTCTATAACCCACCCAGCTCCCCAGGACTAGTCCATAACCCACCTAGCTCCCCAGGACTAGTCTATAACCCACCCAGCTCCCCAGGACTAGTCCATAACCCACCCAGCTCCCCAGGACTAGTCTATAACCCACCTAGCTCCCCAGGACTAGTCTATAACCCACCTAGCTCCCCAGGACTAGTCTATAACCCACCTAGCTCCCCAGGACTAGTCTATAACCCACCTAGCTCCCCAGGACTAGTCTATAACCCACCTAGCTCCCCAGGACTAGTCCATAACCCACCTGCTGATGAAAGCGTTCTGTTTTTCATCCCGGACCGCTGTCCAGAGACAGGGGCAGAGACAGGGGCAGAGAGAGAGAGAGAGCTGTCCAACTCTTTCTGCAGATCATGAGGCTGTCACGCCCTGATCTTTTTCACCTGTCCTTGTGTCCACCCTCCTCCAGGTGTCGCCCATCTTCCCAATTATCCCCGGTGTATTTATACCTGTGTTCTCTGTCTGTTTGTTGCCAGTTCGTCTTGTTTGTTTCCCAGCCTCTCTTTGCTAGTTCTCTCAGTTTTGACGGTTGCCTGTCCTGACCCTGTACCCACCCGCCTGACCTCTCTGCCTTACCCTGATCCAGTCTACCGTTCTGTACCTTTGCATTATCCTGGATTTTCGACCCCTGCTTGCCTCGACCTGTGTTTGTCTGCCTCTGTTTGCTATAATAAACCGTGTTACTTCGATAGTCTGTATCTGGGTCTTACCTTGATTCCTGATAGAGGCGTTGTATTGTAACCAAGGACATCCATTAGGGCAGGGGTATTCTTACCCTTCCAAATCCGGAGCCGGCTGGTTGTCTGTTCTACCTGATAATTAATTGCACCCACCTGGTGTCCAAGGTCTAAATCAGGAACAGAATAAGCAGTGGAACTGGCTTTGAGGTCCAGAGTTGAATTTGAGGGCATCAGGAGATGGAATGATCTGACTAAGGTCAGTGTGGGCTTCACCACGGCACTTCACACAACAAACCTTACTGTCTAGTCTCACCGTAGCAACTCAACAACCGGGTTAGATTGTAAAGACAAACACTTCCCTTTTACTATGCATGTCGATGGAAACACGGCATTGTTTCTAACTAATCGTTACTCCCAGGTGGAGGTCGTCAGGATAATTAACAGAGGAGAGTCTGGAGGCCAATTTTGAAATGCAAACAAAGCGTGTGGAACAGATCTGCACTACTGTTTAGTCAGTCGGTCCTGGTTTGATGCATCCGTCGGAGAGAGAGGTTTACATCACAACACTAATGAGCCTAACAGGGGTTATAGAAACACACTCAGGGAGGGTTGAGAAGACCAGGTCTCTCTTAATATATCCCATTTAGCAGACGCTTTTGTCCAAAGCGACTTACAAGTCGGCTGGGGCCACTACTTTTGCATATGGGTGGCCCCAGTGGGAAACGAACCCACGACGCTTGGCGTTGCAAGCGCCATGCTCTACCGACTGAGCCACACAGGACTCTTCTTTTGCAGCGGTGTGCAACCCGCCACTCATCTGTGTGTGTAACTCAACAGTTCTGTAACATGGCTCACAAGCTCCCCCCCTGTTACTTTATGGGAACAAAGTTTACCAGATGCACACTAGTCAGTTCACGGCTGATCGTTATTCTTGTTGCCTGAGTAACAAGTCAACAAGCAGCCTGTCAACATAATGTACCGTAACGCTGGCAATTGGCAGTAATCCTTATTTAATGCCACCCTTATCCTTAGGTAGTGCACTACTTTTGATCCCTATGTACAGATGTCAGATCTTAATATGACACGTTTCATTGCAGGAGGAAAATAATTCTGCAGCGGGAGAATTTGAATAAATTAAAAAATACTTAGAATCGCCGACCAGGAAGTGATGTTTACAGGCTATACAATGCACTGCAGTACTGTACCTGGGAGCTATGGTTTGGGGAAAGCTTGCAAACCAACCGACCTCATACTGTACCATCAAGTATTATTGTGTATTCTCACGGGCTGCTAGCGCACTGTGAACTGTTGTAGCATGGTGGTCTGAGGAGCATGCTTGGGCTCCGAGCATCGTGAGATCGTACCCAGTGCTGGGCAATTGTTTTGACACTTTGTATGAATGTAAACTAATGTTGGTGTAACTGTTATTATTTAACCAATCACAAGGCAGCTGACTTTTGCCTACTTGCCGACATAGGTCCTTACCATTGTAGGTAGCAGTTTTCCAGTAGGTTACTGCCAGGGCCATTATGTACCTGTACACTGAGTGTACAAAACATTAAGAACACCTTCCTAATATTAAGTTGCCCTCAGAACAGCCTCAATTCATCAGGGGTATGGGACTCTACAAGGTGTTGAAAGCGTTCCACAGGGATGCTGGCCCCATGTTGACTCCAATGCTTCCCCACAGTTGTGTCAACATGTTCCGGTTCCGGTTGGAGCGAGCGGCCGCATCTACACTTCGGTCCGCAGGTAGTATAACTTTTTATAACTTTTCATTACATTTCGTTATAGTACAACGGTTTGATTTGTCTAATCTTAGCAACTTCTTCTTAGCCAGCTACATAGCCGTCTTTGTATCAACGACAATTGCATAATTATCGTATTTCGTCGTCCTAACGTATCTGCCCAGCAGCTAGCTAAGCAGCTAGCTAACATCCACTGTCCACTAGCACTGTAGAAACTATTACACTCAACTGAACGACTCGATTAGCGTAGTGTCAGCTAGCTACATAGTTGTCTTCGTATCCAAGATAATTGTGCAGTTTAGAGTGTGTAGACTTAGAGTGATTATCTTAATTTACCGAGGTTAGCTAGCCAGCTATTTGTCGTCCTTAACGTAGGAAATGCTGCTAGCTAGCTAGCCAACAGCTAGCCAACCTCTACCGAATTGAACTCCAACTACCCGGTCAACATTCCGCGTCGTTCCACAGGTAGTATCACATTTTCATTTCACTTCATTACAGTACAACGGTTTGATTTGTTTGATCGTAGCTAGCCAGCTACATAGCCGTCTTTGTATCTAAGACAATTGTGTAGTCTAGAGCGATTTTCTAGGTTAGCTGGCCAGCTATTGTCGTTCTTCTAACGTAGCTAGCCAGCTAGCCCCCGAATAGCAGCACTGTAGTAACTATTACAGTACAACGGTTTGTTTTGTTTGATCGTAGCTAGCTAGCTACATAGCCGTCTTTGTATCTAAGACAATTGTGTAGCCTAGAGCGATTTTCTAGGTTAGCCAGCCAGCTATTGTCGTTCTTTTAAAGTAACGGAACGCAATCAACCTTGCTAGCTAGCCAGCTAGCCCCCGAATAGCAGCACTGTAGAAACTATTACACTCGACGGAACGACTTGATTAGTGTAGTGTCAACATCGCAGCCACTACCAGCTAGCCTACTCCAGCAGTACTGTTTCATTTCAATCATTTTAGTCAATAAGATTCTTGCTACGTAAGCTTAACTTTCTGAACATTCGAGACGTGTAGTCCACTTGTCATTCCAATCTCCTTTGCATTAGCGTAGCCTCTTCTGTACCCTGTTAACTATGTGTCTATCTATCCCTGTTCTCTCCTCTCTGCACAGACCATACAAACGCTCCACACCGCGTGGCCGCGGCCACCCTAATCTGGTGGTCCCAGCGCGCACGACCCACGTGGAGTTCCTGGTCTCCGGTAGCCTCTGGAACTGCCGATCTGCGGCCAACAAGGCAGAGTTCATCTCAGCCTATGCCTCCCTCCAGTCCTCGACTTCCTGGCACTGACGGAAACATGGATCACCACAGATAACACTGCTACTCCTACTGCTCTCTCTTCGTCCGCCCACGTGTTCTCGCACACCCCGAGAGCTTCTGGTCAGCGGGGTGGTGGCACCGGGATCCTCATCTCTCCCAAGTGGTCATTCTCTCTCTCTCCCCTTACCCATCTATCTATCGCCTCCTTTGAATTCCATGCTGTCACAGTTACCAGCCCTTTCAAGCTTAACATTCTTATCATTTATCGCCCTCCAGGTTCCCTCGGAGAGTTCATCAATGAGCTTGATGCCTTGATAAGCTCCTTTCCTGAGGACGGCTCTCCTCTCACAGTCCTGGGCGACTTTAACCTCCCCACGTCTACCTTTGACTCATTCCTCTCTGCCTCCTTTCCACTCCTCTCCTCTTTTGACCTCACCCTCTCACCTTCCCCCCCTACTCACAAGGCAGGCAATACGCTCGACCTCATCTTTACTAGATGCTGTTCTTCCACTAACCTCACTGCAACTCCCCTCCAAGTCTCCGACCACTACCTTGTATCCTTTTCCCTCTCGCTCTCATCCAACACTTCCCACACTGCCCCTACTCGGATGGTATCGCGCCGTCCCAACCTTCGCTCTCTCTCCCCCGCTACTCTTTCCTCTTCCATCCTTTCATCTCTTCCCTCTGCTCATACCTTCTCCAACCTTTCTCCTGACTCTGCCTCCTCAACCCTCCTCTCTTCCCTTTCTGCATCCTTTGACTCTCTATGTCCCCTATCCTCCAGGCCGGCTCGGTCCTCCCCTCCCGCTCCGTGGCTCGATGACTCATTGCGAGCTCACAGAACAGAGCTCCGGGCAGCCGAGCGGAAATGGAGGAAAACTCGCCTCCCTGCGGACCTGGCATCCTTTCACTCCCTCCTCTCTACATTTTCCTCCTCTGTCTCTGCTGCTAAAGCCACTTTCTACCACTCTAAATTCCAAGCATCTGCCTCTAACCCTAGGAAGCTCTTTGCCACCTTCTCCTCCCTCCTGAATCCTCCTCCCCCTCCCCCTCCTCCCTCTCTGCAGATGACTTCGTCAACCATTTTGAAAAGAAGGTCGACGACATCCGATCCTCGTTTGCTAAGTCAAACGACACCGCTGGTTCTGCTCACACTGCCCTACCCTGTGCTCTGACCTCTTTCTCCCCTCTCTCTCCAGATGAAATCTCGCTTCTTGTGACGGCCGGCCGCCCAACAACCTGCCCGCTCGACCCTATCCCCTCCTCTCTCCTCCAGACCATTTCCGGGGACCTTCTCCCTTACCTCACCTCGCTCATCAACTCATCCCTGACCGCTGGCTACGTCCCTTCCGTCTTCAAGAGAGCGAGAGTTGCACCCCTTCTGAAGAAACCTACACTCGATCCCTCCGATGTCAACAACTACAGACCAGTATCCCTTCTTTCTTTTCTCTCCAAAACTCTTGAACGTGCCGTCCTTGGCCAGCTCTCCCGCTATCTCTCTCAGAATGACCTTCTTGATCCAAATCAGTCAGGTTTCAAGACTAGCCATTCAACTGAGACTGCTCTTCTCTGCATCACGGAGGCGCTCCGCACTGCTAAAGCTAACTCTCTCTCCTCTGCTCTCATCCTTCTAGACCTATCGGCTGCCTTCGATACTGTGAACCATCAGATCCTGCTCTCCACCCTCTCCGAGTTGGGCATCTCCGGCGCGGCCCACGCTTGGATTGCGTCCTACCTGACAGGTCGCTCCTACCAGGTGGCGTGGCGAGAATCTGTCTCCTCGCCACGCGCTCTCACCACTGGTGTCCCCCAGGGCTCTGTTCTAGGCCCTCTCCTATTCTCGCTATACACCAAGTCACTTGGCTCTGTCATAACCTCACATGGTCTCTCCTATCATTGCTATGCAGACGACACACAATTAATCTTCTCCTTTCCCCCTTCTGATGACCAGGTGGCGAATCGCATCTCTGCATGTCTGGCAGACATATCAGTGTGGATGACGGATCACCACCTCAAGCTGAACCTCGGCAAGACGGAGCTGCTCTTCCTCCCGGGGAAGGACTGCCCGTTCCATGATCTCGCCATCACGGTTGACAACTCCATTGTGTCCTCCTCCCAGAGCGCTAAGAACCTTGGCGTGATCCTGGACAACACCCTGTCGTTCTCAACCAACATCATGGCGGTGGCCCGTTCCTGTAGGTTCATGCTCTACAACATCCGCAGAGTACGACCCTGCCTCACACAGGAAGCGGCGCAGGTCCTAATCCAGGCACTTGTCATCTCCCGTCTGGATTACTGCAACTCGCTGCTGGCTGGGCTCCCTGCCTGTGCCATTAAACCCCTACAACTCATCCAGAACGCCGCAGCCCGTCTGGTGTTCAACCTTCCCAAGTTCTCTCACGTCACCCCGCTCCTCCGCTCTCTCCACTGGCTTCCAGTTGAAGCTCGCATCCGCTACAAGACCATGGTGCTTGCCTACGGAGCTGTGAGGGGAACGGCACCGCAGTACCTCCAGGCTCTGATCAGGCCCTACACCCAAGCAAGGGCACTGCGTTCATCCACCTCTGGCCTGCTCGCCTCCCTACCATTGAGGAAGTACAGTTCCCGCTCAGCCCAGTCAAAACTGTTCGCTGCTCTGGCCCCCCAATGGTGGAACAAACTCCCTCACGACGCCAGGACAGCGGAGTCAATCACCACCTTCCGGAGACACCTGAAACCCCACCTCTTCAAGGAATACCTAGGATAGGATAAGTAATCCTTCTCACCACCCCCCTTAATGATTTAGATGCACTATTGTAAAGTGGCTGTTCCACTGGATGTCAGAAGGTGAATTCACCAATTTGTAAGTCGCTCTGGATAAGAGCGTCTGCTAAATGACTTAAATGTAAAATGTAATGTCAAGATGGCTGGATGTCCTTTGTGTGGTGGACCATTCTTGATACACACGGGAAACTGTTGAGAGTGAAAAACCCAGCAGCTTTGTAGTTCTTGACACAAACTGGTACCCCTGGCACTTACTACCATAACCCGTACAAAGGCACTTCAATACTTTGTCTTGCCCATTCACCCTCTGAATGACGCACATACACAATCCATGTCTCAATTGTCTCAAGGCTTAAAAATCCTTCTTTAATCCCGTCTCCTCTCCTTCATCTACACTGATTGAAGTGGAATTAACAAGTGACATCAATAAGGGATCATAGCTGTTACCTGGATTCACCTGGTCAGTCTACTTCGCGGAAATGTTCCTAATGTTTTGTCCGCTCAGGGTACAGTATATGGCTCTGGTTGCTGTCATTTGGGACGAAATTGGAAGCCAGCGTCACGTGATAATGCGTTCACATTCCTCGAGACGTTTGTAGCCATTATTGTAGCCACTGTACCAGAGTGAGCAACTAGTGCTAGCCATTCAGTGAAACACCTTATCTGACACTAATAACACTAATAACAAGTAAACAAGTAACAGAATCAATATCCTCCGTACCTGTTCATGAAGTTGACACCGACCAGAATAATTATCCTATGGCATAGGGTCGTCATCTCACATATATTGATATCATGAGGTAGTCATTCCAGGTGACTACCTCATGAAGCTGGTTGAGAGAATACCAAGAGTGTGCAAAGGTGTCATCAAGGCAAAGGTTGGCTACTTTGAAGAATCTCAAACATAAAATGTATTTTGATTTGTTTAACACTTTTTTGGTTACTACATGAAAATAAATAGCAAAAATAAAGAAAACCCTGGAATGAGTAGACATGTCCAAACTTTTTAATGGTACTTTATATCAACTACCTTGTACCTCTGCATATCGACTAGGTACTGGTACCCAGTGTATTTAGCCAAGCTATCATTGACTAGGTTCTGGTACCCAGTGTATATAGCCAAGTTATCATTGACTAGGTTCTGGTACCCAGTGCATGTAGCCAAGCTATCATTGACTAGGTTTTGGTACCCAGTGTATTTAGCCAAGCTATCATTGACTAGGTTCTGGTACCCAGTGTATTTAGCCAAGCTATCATTGACTAGGTTCTGGTACCCAGTGTATATAGCCAAGTTATCATTGACTAGGTTCTGGTACCCAGTGCATGTAGCCAAGCTATCATTGACTAGGTTTTGGTACCCAGTGTATTTAGCCAAGCTATCATTGACTAGGTTCTGGTACCCAGTGTATTTAGCCAAGCTATCATTGACTAGGTTCTGGTACCCAGTGTATATAGCCAAGTTATCATTGACTAGGTTCTGGTACCCAGTGCATGTAGCCAAGCTATCATTGACTAGGTTTTGGTACCCAGTGTATATAGCTAAGCTATCATTGACTAGGTACTGGTACTCCCTGTATATAGCCAAGCTATCATTGACTAGGTACTGGTACTCCCTGTATATAGCCAAGCTGTCATTGACTATGTACTGGTACTCCCTGTATATAGCCAAGTTATCATTGACTAGGTACTGGTACTCCCTGTATATAGCCAAGCTATCATTGACTAGGTACTGGTACTCCCTCTATATAGCCAAGCTATCATTGACTAGGTACTGGTACTCCCTGTATATAGCCAAGCTATCATTGACTAGGTACTGGTACTCCCTGTATATAGCCAAGCTATCATTGACTAGGTACTGGTACTCCCTGTATATAGCCAAGCTATCATTGACTAGGTACTGGTACTCCCTGTATATAGCCAAGCTATCATTGACTAGGTACGGGTACTCCCTGTATATAGCCAAGCTATCATTGACTAGGTACTGGTACTCCTGTATATAGCCAAGCTATCATTGACTAGGTACGGGTACTCCCTGTATATAGCCAAGCTATCATTGACTAGGTACTGGTACTCCCTCTATATAGCCAAGCTATCATTGACTAGGTACTGGTACTCCCTGTATATAGCCAAGCTATCATTGACTAGGTACTGGTACTCCCTGTATATAGCCAAGCTATCATTGACTAGGTACGGGTACTCCCTGTATATAGCCAAGCTATCATTGACTAGGTACTGGTACTCCCTGTATATAGCCAAGCTATCATTGACTAGGTACTCCCTGTATATAGCCAAGCTATCATTGACTAGGTACTGGTACTCCCTCTATATAGCCAAGCTGTATTGTGAATTTATTCCTTGTGTTACTATTTTTGTCCGTATATTATACATTTTTAATAAAGGGCAAGTAAGTAAACATTTCACTGTTAGTCTACACCTGTTGTTAACGAAGCGAATTTGATTTGATTCACTCATTCACAATGTAGATTACTGGAAGAATTCCCTACATGACAAGAGTTTAAATATTGAACGCTCTGGAAAGTGTTAAATAGAGCCAGAATAGAGTTAACTGTGTGAGCCATGATTAAAGCCTTAAAAGTCTGTCTCTCGATGGCTAGCTACAAGACAGCCTCTCTCTCCCTGGGTAGCTATCTACCATGCAGTGGAAGCTTCTGACATTTTTGAGACACTTCACCTTTAAACAAGGGTAGTGATGCATCATTAATGCATCGTTAATCTCAAAGGGCAAAGCCTTCCTCTCCTTGTTCTCTAATGTAAAAGGATCTGTTATGGCAAAGCTTTCCTCACCAGACACTTTTAACATGTCTGTCAGGCAGGCCGACTGAGCACAGAGCAAGTGGATGGAAATCTACGACTTGAAAATAGAATCCAAGACACATTTTACTTAGATGTGGAATACAGCTTGTTATTATTACACAGTTTTTACAGTTTTATTTGAGCTTTATTAAAATTTGATTGCAGATGAAACTAACCTTAAATATCAGTGTAGCTGGTGTCAAATGGCTAGCTGGTTAGAGGTGCGCGCTAGTAGCTTTCCAATCGGTGACTTGACTCTCTCTGAGACCTTGAAGTAGTTGTTTCCCTTGCGCTGCTTTTGTGGAGCGATAGGTAACGATGCTTCGTGTGAGGCAGTTGTTGATGTGTGCAGAGGAGCCCAGGTAGGTGCGAGGAGAGAGACGGAAGCTATACTGTTACATTGATGCTGTTGACCCGGATCCCTGGTTGCTGCGGAAAAAGGAGGAGGTCAAAAGGGGGATGAGTGTAACCGATATATCCGGAGAGAGCCATGATTTCGTGAAGCAGTGTATGCCACAGTCCCTGATTGCTCTCTGGATGGAGATCCTCGACCTGAGCTCGTTTAATTTATTGTCCAGGGACCGAACATTAGCGAGTACTATACTCGGAAGCGGTGGATGGTGGGCAGGCCTCCTGTCTGTTGGCGCCATCATGTCTGTTGGTAATTTGGAATATGAGGTGAAATGCTTGGAACATCTTGGGGCAACATATGACAAACAATCCCTTCCATTTAGGACTTACTTTATTGGTAACTGCTGAGCGAAAATATTACTTTACTGTACTGATTAACAACATTTGCATAGAAGCGGTGTATGTGAAAGATTGGCGCCAGAGGAGATGGCTGTTGTTTCATGCTCCTAACCAGCTGTGCTATTTTTATATATTTTTTGCATTGTTTGTAACTTATTTTGTAAATAGTGTTGCTGCTACCGTCTCTTATGACCGAAAAGAGCTTCTGGACATCAGAACAGCGATTACTCACCTCAAACTGGACAAAGATTTTGTCTTTAATGAGTCTGATGCGAAGGATATAATGCTGCTCCAAGACAAGGCCCAAATCCTCGTCATTCGCATGAAGAAAAGAAGGAAATAGAGGGAGCAGAGATCCGGGTGCCTTGTGAAAATTTGTCGGCAAGTGGGTAACCCGCATCTACCATCCATTATATTGGAAACCCTTGGAGATTCACTGGAGCTGGAAGGATTGTCTCAAACAGAGCTCATCCAGTTTATTCTCCAGTGCAATCAATGTGCAATCACTGTAGAATAAAATAGATGAGCTCTGCTCGAGATTATCCTACCAATGGGACAATTAAACACTGAAATATCTTATGATTCACCGAGTCGTGGCGAAACGACGATACTGATAATATACAGTTGGTTGGGTTTTCCGTGCATCGGCAGGACAGAACAGCTACATCTGGTAAGATGAGGGGTGGGGGTGTGGGTCTATTTGTCAATAACAGCTGGTGAGCGATGTTGAATATTAAGGCAATCTCGAGGTATTGCTCGCCTGAGGTAGAGTACCTCATGATAAGCTGTAGACCACACTAGAGGGTTTTCATCTATATTTTTCATAGCCATCTATTTACCACCACAAACCGACGCTGGTACTAAGACCTCACTCAACCAGCTCTATAAGGCCATAAGAAATAAGAAAATGCTCATCCAGAAGTGGTGCTCCTAGTGGCTGAGGACTTTAATGCAGACAAACTTAAATCAGTTTTACCTCATTTCTACCAGCATGTCATATTTGCAACCAGAGGAAAAAATCTCTAGGACACCTTTACTCCACACACAGAGACGCATTCGAAGCTCTCCCTTACCCTCCATTTGGTAAATCTGACCTTAATTCTATCCTCCTGATTCCTGCTTACAAGCAAAAACTAAAGCAGGAAGTACCAGTGACTCGCTCAACACAGAAGTGGCCAGATGATGCGGATGCTATGCTACAGGACTGTTTTGCTAGCAAAGACTGGAATATGCTCCGGGATTGATCCAATGGCATTGAGGAGTATACCAGCTCAGTCACCGGCTACATCAATAAGTGCATTGGCGACGTCGTCCACACAGTACATATCCCAACCAGAAGCCATGGATTACAGGCAACATCCGCACCAAGCTAAAGGCTGGAGTCTGCAGCATTCAAGGACCTTGACACTAATCCGGACGCTTATAAGACATCCCTGCAGACGAACCATCAAACAGGCAAAGTGTCAATACAGGACTAAGATTGAATCCAACTCCACCGGCTCTGACACTCGTCCGATGTGGCTTGCAAACTATTACGGACTACAAAGGGAAATCCAGCCACGAGATGCCCAGTGAAACGAGCCTAACAGATGGACGAAATGCCTTTTATGCTCTCTTCAAGGCAAGCAACACTGAAGCATGCATGAGAGCACCAGCTGTTCCAGACTACTGTGTGATCACGCTCTCTGTAGCTGATGTAAGCATTACCTTTAAACAGGTCAACATTCACAAAGCCGCGGGGAGACTGATTACCAGGACGTGAACTCAAAGCATGTGCTGACCAACTAGCAAGTGACTTCACTGACATTTTCAACCTGACCGAGTCTGTAATACCTACATGTTTCAAACAGACCACAATAGTCACTGTGCCCCAAAGAGCGAAGGTAACTAAATGATTACCGCCCCATAGCACTCACATATGTAGACATGAAGTGCTTTGAAAGGCTGCTCACATCAACACCATCATGCCAGAAACCCTGGACCCACTTTAATTCGCATGCTGCCTTAACAGATCGACAGATGACACAATCTCAATCGCACTACAACACAGCCCTTTCCCACCTGGACAAAAGGAACACCTGTGTCAGAATGTTGTTAATTGACTACAGCTCAGTGTTCAACCCCATAGCACCCACAAAGCTCATCAATAAGCTAAGGACACTAGGACTAAACACCTCCCTCTGCAACTGGATCCTGGACATCCTGACAGGCCGCCCAATGTGGTAAGGGTAGGCAAATATACATCTGCCACGCTGATCCTCAACACGGGGCCCTTCAGAGGTGTGTGCTCAGTCCCCTCCTGTACTCCCTGTTCACCCATGACTGCGTGGCCAAGCACAACTCCAACGCCATCATTAAGTTTGCTGATGACACAACAGTGGTAGGCCTGATCACCGACAACGATGAGACAGCCCAAAGGGAGGAGGTCATAGACCTGGCAGTGTGGTGCCAGGACAACAATCTCCCTCTCCATGTGAGCAAGACAAAGGAGCTGATCGTGGACTACAGGAAAATGAGGGCCGTACATATAGACTGGACTGAAGTGGATCGGGTCGAGAGTTTCAAGTTCCTTTGTGTCCACCTCACCAAGAGCTGCCTATGCCGAACGGCATAGGCAAGATACAGTAGATGGTATAGAATACAGTATATACATATGAGATGAGTAATGTAGGGTATGTAAACATTATATAAAGTGACATTGTTTGATGTGATTAGTGATACATTTATTACATCCAATATTTAATTATTAAAGTGGCTAGAGATTTGAGTCAGTATGTTGGTAGCAGCTACTCAATGTTAGTGGTGGCTGTTTAACAGTCTGATGGCCTTGAGATAGAAGCTGTTTTTCAGTCTCTCGGTCCCTGTTTTGATGCACCTGTACTGACCTCGCCTTCTGGATGATAGCGGGGTGAACAGGCAGTGGCTCGGGTGGTAGATGTCCTTGATGATCTTTATGGCCTTCCTGTGACATCGGGTGGTGTAGGTGTCCTGGAGGGCAGGTAGTTTGCCCACGGTGATGCGTTGTGCAGACCTCAATACCCTCTGGAGAGCCTTACGGTTGTGGGTGGAGCAGTTGCCGTACCAGGCGGTGATACAGCCCGCCAGGATGCTCTCGATTGTGCATCTGTAAAGGTTTGTGAGTGTTTTTGTTGACAAGCCGAATTTCTTCAGCCTCCTGAGGTTGAAGAGGCGCTGCTGCGCCTTCTTCACGATGCTGTCTGTGTGGGTGGACCAATTCAATTTGTCCGTGATGTGTACGCCGAGGAACTTAAAAATTTCTACCCTCTCCACTACTGTCCCGTCGATGTGGATAGGGGGCTGCTCCCTCTGCTGCTCACCATTAACTTGTAAATAATTATATTTCTGTGAGTTTATTTTCCTTGTAATAACAAATATAAATTCTAATATAAAAGCAAAAGTTAAGACGTTGTCAGCTATATGATATGGTCATTATTTGTGCTAGCTAGCTAACTTAACGTTCCCTAGCTAGCTAACTTAACGTTCCCTAGCTAGCTATCTTAATGTTACCTAGCTAGCTAACAAGCTAGAAATGAACCAAAACATGATTTAGAAAGTTGCTTTTAGTTGCCTGGTTTTCTAGACTGACATGTACTAAGTTCATTTTTAAACAGATGGGTTTATTGGTGTTATTGGTGTTAAAACAGACCAGTTTTGCAACATTTTTTTAATAATAGCCTATTGAAGACAGCTTATCTGTCGAAACGTTGGTTATTAGGTTATTCAATTATTGCATCTGAGCTCCTAGTGTGTGCGGCTCTCCTTTAAGTGATCTACTCTGCTAGCCAGCACCTCGTCTAAAGAGGTGTGTTTCTTTCGCTTCCAGAGTATGCTATTTTGGAGCCTGTCGTTTTTGTGTTTATACTTTTTCATAACGACAACGACAAAAATTCTAGCACGAGATGTTTTTTTATTTTTATTTTTTATCTTAAAAATACAGAAGTTTCGGTATACCGTGCAACACTACTGTAGTATAATACTATACTACACTATGTAGTATCACTCAATCATGTGTAGTACTTACTATATAATATAGAAAGACAATAAAACACTATAGTAAATATTACAGTAATGTCCATAAAGAAACACTACAGTAGTTAGTATAGTATATTATAGTTTTTACTATAGTAATACTACAGTATTTATAATATAGTTAACTTTACTACAGTACACTACAGTCACATAAACAAACACACTATAGTATAGTATATAAATATAGTAATACTACAATATTTAGAACATAGTATACTATAGTATTTTTTTCATATGGGATATACCACATTTTAGGTTGTGACCTGTGTTATTCTGATGTTCCAACCCATATGCCTGTATTATCCTATCATTATTATTATAATAATTATCCTATTACTACTATTATTATTACTACTATTAACAGGCCGGTGGCAGGGCCAGGTGTCAGAGGTCGGAAGAACAACACACTTAACGACAGACCAGGAAGTCAGAAGGAAGTGGAACAGGATTGTATAAGAAGGGGAAAGGAAGAGGAAACGAGATGAAACTTCCAGACATGTTGTTTTCTCTTTTCATTTCCTACCCGGTACATAACCCTGGCACTCATCTGATTGGCCAACAGACATGTTGTTTTCTACCCTGATGAGTAACAACGATAACTAACAGACATGTGAACTCTCTCTTTGTCCTTCTCTGCTCTGACTACCAGGAGATTAACACTGATTGTTTATCACAGCATGGAAAAACATATTGTCACACACTTTTGACAGCAACATGTGAAAGTAAAGTATGGTTGTTGAACCAATGGCAATTTTTAGAGGCTCTATTCATGTTGAACGAATGTCCAATGTATTAATTGAAGATTGAAAACCCTTCTGGCAGTATTATGACACAGCAGTGACCTGCACCAACTAGGAATAGACCTCTGCTGATCTGGGCAATCTGAGAATAAAGTCCAAGTAATGATGAAGAGTGTGTTTCTCTTGTGCTCAAGAGTTCTACAGTATTTTTGCTACATTTTCCAAAATCTGTCCTTTCAGTTGTTCCCTCTTCTTGGATGTAATCCTGATAGAGCCGTACCGACAGAGGATCCAGATTTGTCAAGCGGTCGGTACGGGTTTCATCATGATCCATGATTCTAGAACATACTCTTTGCAAGATGGTTTATCATTCACTGCCAGAGAGCGACAGTCTGAGTTGCAATGGGGCGGAAATGTAATCCAGCTCTATTACTGATCTGTGTCCTGGGGGGATTCCAGCTCTATTACTGATCTGTGTCCTGGGGGGAATCCAGCTCTATTACTGATCTGTGTCCTGGGGGGAATCCAGCTCTATTACTGATCTGTGTCCTGGGGGAATCCAGCTCTATTACTGATCTGTGTCCTGGGGGGAATCCAGCTCTATTACTGATCTGTGTCCTGGGGGAATCCAGCTCTATTACTGATCTGTGTCCTGGGGGAATCCAGCTCTATTACTGATCTGTGTCCTGGGGGGAATCCAGCTCTATTACTGATCTGTGTCCTGGTTAGATTCCAGCTCTATTACTGATCTGTGTCCTGGGGGGAATCCAGCTCTATTACTGATCTGTGTCCAGAGGGGATTCCAGCTCTATTACTGATCTGTGTCCTGGGGGAATCCAGCTCTATTACTGATCTGTGTCCTGGGGGGAATCCAGCTCTATTACTGATCTGTGTCCTGGGGGGAATCCAGCTCTATTACTGATCTGTGTCCTGGTTAGAATCCAGCTCTATTACTGATCTGTGTCCTGGGGGAATCCAGCTCTATTACTGATCTGTGTCCTGGGGGGAATCCAGCTCTATTACTGATCTGTGTCCTGGGGGAATCCAGCTCTATTACTGATCTGTGTCCTGGGGGGAATCCAGCTCTATTACTGATCTGTGTCCTGGGGGAATCCAGCTCTATTACTGATCTGTGTCCTGGTTAGAATCCAGCTCTATTACTGATCTGTGTCCTGGTTAGAATCCAGCTCTATTACTGATCTGTGTCCTGGGGGGAATCCAGCTCTATTACTGATCTGTGTCCAGAGGGGAATCCAGCTCTATTACTGATCTGTGTCCAGAGGGGAATCCAGCTCTATTACTGATCTGTGTCCAGAGGGGAATCCAGCTCTATTACTGATCTGTGTCCAGAGGGGAATCCAGCTCTATTACTGATCTGTGTCCTGGGGGGAATCCAGCTCTATTACTGATCTGTGTCCAGAGGGGAATCCAGCTCTATTACTGATCTGTGTCCAGAGGGGAATCCAGCTCTATTACTGATCTGTGTCCTGGGGGAATCCAGCTCTATTACTGATCTGTGTCCTGGGGGGAATCCAGCTCTATTACTGATCTGTGTCCTGGGGGGAATCCAGCTCTATTACTGATCTGTGTCCTGGGGGGAATCCAGCTCTATTACTGATCTGTGTCCAGGGGAGAATCCAGCTCTATTATACTGATCTGTGTCCTGGGGAGAATCCAGCTCTATTACTGATCTGTGTCCTGGGGGGAATCCAGCTCTATTACTGATCTGTGTCCTGGGGGGAATCCAGCTCTATTACTGATCTGTGTCCTGGGGGGAATCCAGCTCTATTACTGATCTGTGTCCAGAGGGGAATCCAGCTCTATTACTGATCTGTGTCCTTTGGGGAATCCAGCTCTATTACTGATCTGTGTCCTGGGGGGAATCCAGCTCTATTACTGATCTGTGTCCTGGGGGAATCCAGCTCTATTACTGATCTGTGTCCTGGGGGAATCCAGCTCTATTACTGATCTGTGTCCTGGGGGGAATCCAGCTCTATTACTGATCTGTGTCCTGGGGGAATCCAGCTCTATTACTGATCTGTGTCCAGGTTAGAATCCAGCTCTATTACTGATCTGTGTCCTGGGGGGAATCCAGCTCTATTACTGATCTGTGTCCTGGGGGGAATCCAGCTCTATTACTGATCTGTGTCCTGGGGGAATCCAGCTCTATTACTGATCTGTGTCCTGGGGGGAATCCAGCTCTATTACTGATCTGTGTCCTGGGGGTATCCAGCTCTATTACTGATCTGTGTCCTGGGGGGAATCCAGCTCTATTACTGATCTGTGTCCTGGGGGAATCCAGCTCTAACACTGATCTGTGTCCTGGGGGAATCCAGCTCTATTACTGATCTGTGTCCTGGGTGTAATCCAGCTCTATTACTGATCTGTGTCCTGGGTGTAATCCAGCTCTATTACTGATCTGTGTCCTGGGGGGAATCCAGCTCTATTACTGATCTGTGTCCTGGGGGGAATCCAGCTCTATTACTGATCTGTGTCCTGGGGGGAATCCAGCTCTATTACTGATCTGTGTCCTGGGGAATCCAGCTCTATTACTGATCTGTGTCCTGGGGGAATCCAGCTCTATTACTGATCTGTGTCCTGGGGGAATCCAGCTCTATTACTGATCTGTGTCCTGGGGGAATCCAGCTCTATTACTGATCTGTGTCCTGGGGGGAATCCAGCTCTATTACTGATCTGTGTCCTGGGGGAATCCAGCTCTATTACTGATCTGTGTCCTTTGGGGAATCCAGCTCTATTACTGATCTGTGTCCTTTGGGGAATCCAGCTCTATTACTGATCTGTGTCCTGGGGGGATTCCAGCTCTATTACTGATCTGTGTCCTGGGGGAATCCAGCTCTATTACTGATCTGTGTCCTGGGGGGAATCCAGCTCTATTACTGATCTGTGTCCTGGGGGGAATCCAGCTCTATTACTGATCTGTGTCCTGGGGGAATCCAGCTCTATTACTGATCTGTGTCCTTTGGGGAATCCAGCTCTATTACTGATCTGTGTCCTTTGGGGAAACCAGCTCTATTACTGATCTGTGTCCTTTGGGGAATCCAGCTCTATTACTGATCTGTGTCCTGGGGGGAATCCAGCTCTATTACTGATCTGTGTCCTGGGGGAATCCAGCTCTATTACTGATCTGTGTCCTGGGGGGAATCCAGCTCTATTACTGATCTGTGTCCTGGGGGAATCCAGCTCTATTACTGATCTGTGTCCTGGGGGAATCCAGCTCTATTACTGATCTGTGTCCTGGGGGAATCCAGCTCTATTACTGATCTGTGTCCTGGGGGGAATCCAGCTCTATTACTGATCTGTGTCCTGGGGGAATCCAGCTCTATGACTGATCTGTGTCCTGGGGGGAATCCAGCTCTATTACTGATCTGTGTCCTGGGGGAATCCAGCTCTATTACTGATCTGTGTCCAGAGGGGAATCCAGCTCTATTACTGATCTGTGTCCTGGGGGGAATCCAGCTCTATTACTGATCTGTGTCCTGGGGGGAATCCAGCTCTATTACTGATCTGTGTCCTGGGGGAATCCAGCTCTATTACTGATCTGTGTCCTTTGGGGAATCCAGCTCTATTACTGATCTGTGTCCTTTGGGGAATCCAGCTCTATTACTGATCTGTGTCCTGGGGGGAATCCAGCTCTATTACTGATCTGTGTCCTGGGGGGAATCCAGCTCTATTACTGATCTGTGTCCTGGGGGGAATCCAGCTCTATTACTGATCTGTGTCCTGGGGGGAATCCAGCTCTATTACTGATCTGTGTCCTGGGGAGAATCCAGCTCTATTACTGATCTGTGTCCTGGGGGGATTCCAGCTCTATTACTGATCTGTGTCCTGGGGGGAATCCAGCTCTATTACTGATCTGTGTCCTGGGGGAATCCAGCTCTATTACTGATCTGTGTCCTTTGGGGAATCCAGCTCTATTACTGATCTGTGTCCTGGGGGGAATCCAGCTCTATTACTGATCTGTGTCCTGGGGGAATCCAGCTCTATTACTGATCTGTGTCCTGGGGGGAATCCAGCTCTATTACTGATCTGTGT